>NW_012121932.1:12272116-12331800 GCF_000951035.1 Colobus angolensis palliatus
CCATAAAAAAGGATGAGTTTGCGTCCTTTGTAGGGACATGGACGCAGCTGGAAGCCCTTCCTCTTTTATAACATGCTTAGAGTATGGATGTAATGGCTGGTGTACCAGCAGCCATCTTGGACCATGATGTAACTGTGAGGATAGAAACCATGCTCAGGATGGTAGCCGCAAACTACCCATGAACAGAAAGATGAAAAGACGCTGAGTATCTAATGATGATAGAGCTGCCATTCTGCACATATTTTGGGAGGTATTTACTGTTTTCCAAGAGGTGTTCTAGGCACTTGGTGAACAAAACAGTGTCTGCTTTCACAGACCTTACGCTTGTGAGGAAGGCAAGGCTCTTGCTGCATTATTCAAACTCTGGAGACAGGGAGCATTATCCTAGAATGCAATGATGGCCTCTGAAGTTATGCAAAGAGTGGTCCTGAGGGGAGCTTTCCTCATAGTAGTTCATTTGTTTGTTTGTTTGTTCGTTTGTTTATTGAGACAGAATCTCTCACTGTTGCCCAGGCTGGAGTGCAATGGCATGATATCGGCTCACTGCAACCTCTGCCTCCCAGGTTCAAGCGATTCTCCTGCCTCGGCTTCCTGAGTGGCTGGGATTACAGGTGTCTGCCACCATGCCTGGCTAATTTTTTGTATTTTTAGTAGAGATGGGGTTTCACTATGTTGGCCAGGCTGGTCTTGAACTTCTGACCTCATGATCCGCCCTCCTTGGCTTCCCAAAGTGCTGGGATTACAGGTGTGAGCACTTATAATATTGATTACATAAATAGGAACATTGAGATTTACAGATATTATTTCCCCAGGTTACTCAAAGAGTGATCAGACTGAGATTCAGACCCAAATGTGTTGGCTCCAACCTCACTTTTGTAACCACTTCTCTCAACTTGTTCAAAGGCAGGAGATTGGAGAAAGACAGGAATACACTCAGAGAAATAGGAAGGAGAACCAAGAGAGTGCACACTTTAGAAGAAAAGGAGGAGAAGAATTATAAGAAAGAGAGAGGTGAAGAGAAGGAAAGTGAGGACCAATAACGGGTGATAGGATTTGGAGAGTGGATGTTAGTGACCTTCAAGAAAACAATTTTCATAGAGAATCTTTCTGGCTTACTCTAATTCTTTAAACCTGAGTTTTTTCTCTCTCTCTGTAACAGGCTTACAAAACCTTTCATTTTTATCTATTATTGAGATTTGTGTTAAAAATAGATTTCAGCAACTGTTTGGTAGTGTAATTATTCCTATGACATCATTAGTACATCCAGTACCAATTTTTTTTTCAAGCTACCAAATGCCACCAAGAATTGCATATTGTACAGTGGCAGCAGCTGTTTTGCAGGCATTTAAGTATAGAACTGAGACGTTTTTCACAAAAAGCTTCTTGTATCCACATCCATGGACCTGAAAGGTGTTTGCACACCATATGCTTCATTTTCTTCAACTGTAGAGTAATAAATAACATTATCAAAATCAGTACTGAAAAGTATGTGCTCATTTTCTTGGGAGTAGAGGGATGTGGAGTTCATGTTCCTAAAACTATTTCCTCATTTGAATTTATCTTCATCGCTCAGGAGAGAACTGCCCTTCTAATTGTCAAGGAACGGTGGTAGGTTGTAAACATCCCTGGGAATTCCAGTTTTGAATGATATTTCCTATAATGTCTTAAGTCTGAAGGATGAAATGGAAGGAGAGGCAAGGTAAGCTGCAAACTACCCACGACTCTTTTCTCACCCTATCGTCTCACCTCCTCCACCCTCGTCAGTGACTTCCTCCCCTCTACATGCCCACCCTAACCAATTAAAACAGCAAGTTTATTTTCATATTTACCATTGAGAATGAAGACTCTTTAGCACAACAGGTGTTAGTGCCACAAGATATTTCTTGGAAGACAAAAACCACACTTGTCCAGGGTTTGATGAATAAGATGTAGGGCATGTTAATAACATGCTTTGTGCCCAGACAGTAGCACATGAGTAACTGCACAGGGAGATACTTGCTTTCCTCCTAAGAGCTTGTGAAAGGGCTACGTAAATGTGCAGGGGGTGTGTGTAGCGGATATGCGTGGTAAGATAAACTCTATCGTGATGAAGGGACACATGCCAGTCTTCCGCTCAGGCTGTCTGCAAGCTGAGGAGCAAAGAAGCCAGTCTAAGTCCTGAAGCTGAAGAACTTGGAGTCTGATGTTTGAGGGCAGGAAGCATCCAGCACAGGAGAAAGATATAGGCCAGAAGACTAAACCAATCTAGTCTTTCCAGATTCTTTTGTCTGCTTTTATTCTGACTGTGCTGGCAGCTGATTAGATTGTACCCACCCAGATTGAGGGTGGGTCTGCCTCTCCCAACCCACTGACTCAAATGTTAATCTCCTTTGGCTGCACCCTCACAGACACACCTAAGAACAATACTTTGCATCCTTCAATCCAATCAAGTTGACACTCAGGATTAACCATCACACTTATACTAGCAAAGAGAAATTAAATTAGTAAAGTCCCTGTTGGTTAGCCCACTGACTGCTGCACTGGGGGTGGGGGGTGGTTCCCTTGCTGTGAGGACAGGTACAGTGAGAGGAAGAGGGAGGAATAAGTTTGCCTTCTTGAAACTGGACACTTGATACTTTGATGCATTACTTCATTTAATCCTCATGCCTTTGAGGCAGACATTATCTTCTCCATTTTTAGATTAATGAACTGGAATATCAAAAAGGTTAATAAGGTTCTTGTGGTCACACTGTTAATACACGTGAGCCAGAACTTAAATTTAGTATTTGTTCTCCTTGCTTTTAAACATATTCTTCTGCTAGACTACAACATCGCCATGAAAGAAAAGAGTTTTAACAATGGGGAGGGTCTGCTAGGTAACACTCAGACCAGAATATATTCAACATCTCACTTTGTGTGGCAGAAAACTTCAAACCCTTTTCTATCACTGCAGTGGCTCAAAAGCTATGGGAATTTAATTCACAACTCCTGCAGTGCCAGCATGGCACTTTTTCAATAGCAATTTGGGACAGAAATAAAAATAGCAAGGACAATGGCAATGCAGTTGCTGAACGCTCAGTAGTTGAAGTAGAATATCTGTTTAAGGAGAGGACATGGAAAAGTCACAGACAAGTTAGCATGGCGGATCAGCATGGAAGCCAAATGGAGATCCAGACAGAGGACCCTGATTGGAGAGCTGGTTAACAAACTAGGAGACTCCAGATGGATGACAGAAACACTGCTCCAGGCTCTTTTTTAAGGGCTTCATAAGTTCGTTTACCAAATATATTGTGCTAACTCTTAGAACTGCATATGGCTCATTTCCAAAGAATAATTTTGATTTCGTCACAATTCATACTTTTGTTGCCTTTGAGAACAATGTCATCACAATTCAAACTTTTGTTGCCTTTGAGAACAATGTCCAGATATTCTTAGGAGATAAGTGAATTAGGTGGGCCCTAGTGGCATTTATAACTACAATATCATCCTCACAGAACAGTGCCTGAGCAGTTACTACCATTCCCATTTAACCAGATTAACCCTTACTTGGACACAACTTTTAATGCAATTTGACTTAAGGGTTGCGTGACCCATTAGGCATGTCTCAAACGGTTCCCTTTCATCTGTAATTCCATAATTAAGGTTTTTTTTTTTCCTTTTAAAACCTGAGTCATCTTTTAAGACCCAGCTAATCACTTACTCCTTCTAGTTCCATTCTATAGATCTTATTTTCCTTGAACTTGCTATTCTTTCCACACAATGAATACATAATCATATAGTGCAGGGGACCTCAGCTATCAAAGCCTATCTGCAAAAATGGCCCTTCAGCTTCCCTGGAAAGAAAAGCAGAGACACGCAGTTCGAGGATGCTTGTTGATTGGCTCTGCTTGTCCCTGAATGTGGATATGGCCTGGTGGATGCTGAATTAGGTTCAAGAAACAGAGGAGTTCAGCATTTCCTTCAGTGGAAATACATTCATTTGTATAACTTCTTCTTCACCAGTGATGTGAGCCCCCAGTTAAAAAAAAAGAAGGTCAAGTGTGGTGGCTCATGCCTGTAATCCCAGCACTTTTGGAGACTGAGGCGGGCAGATCTCGAGGTCAGGAGATCAAGACCATCCTGGCTAACATGGTGAAACCTTGTCTCTACTGAAAATGCAAAAAATTAGCCAGGCATGGTGGTGGTCACCTGTAGTCCCAGCTACTTGGGAGGCTGAGGCAGGAGAATGGCGTGAACCCGGGAGGCGGAGCTTGCAGTGAGCGGAGATGGCGCCGCTGCACTCCAGCCTGGACAACAGAGCAGCAAGGCTCCGTCTCAAAAAAAGGAAAAGAAAAAAGAAAAAAAAAAGACATAGCTGGAGATAGGCTTCTCTGACCTAGCAAGACCTTCCTTGCGTGAGATGCAGCACAAACAGCTAGACACCTGTTAGTGACTTTGAGGACCCAGGGAAGTGTTATCAAGACAGGTTTCCTTTGCTTCTGTTGTGTGGGACCTCTGCATATCAGCTGTATTGTTATGTCCTTTTAAAAATACATTGAGAACTTGGTCTAATCTTTCTCTGCCTCTCTCTTTCCACTCCCTATTCATTTGTAGGTCACTGAAATGTTGCAGTAACCAGCCAAATTAGCAACTTAATTTCTTTACCCAACATTATGTTTTTGAGATCTATCCATGACATAGAATGATAGATACACATGTAGTCATTCCCTTTTAACTGCTCTATAATCATTGAATGACTCTACCAGATTTTATTTATTCATTTCTGTATGATGGACATTTAGATTGTTTCTAGTTTTTTTTCCTAATGCAAGCAATGTAGCTGTCCATATCCTCATACCAGTTTCCTGAGAATGGTTGTATGATTTATTCACAATTACTTATTTTCTCAGTCCTTGTCACTGAGCAATGGGTTTATTGTCCAATGAACATAGAAGCTAATACTATGGTACCAGCCTTGGGGGAAAAAGCTTTATTGCAAAGTTGACTGGCAAGGAGACAAGAGGCAATGTTAAAATGTGTCTCCCCAAGCAGGGGTCTTGTGGAAGGTTTTATAGGGAGGCAGTAACTATGAGGAAGAAAGGAAAATGCAAAAAGTTATGATTTGTTTGGGTTTTGCAGAGAGGTGGTGCCTGGCCCTTGGCTCTTAAGTTTACACTGCAACAAAATAATGCTCCGCTTGCTTCTTAATTTGGTCTGTGCTCTGGAGTCCAGGTACTTAGGTTCTCTATGTGGTTAACTTTTTTGTTGCAGCCATCTCCAGGGTCACTAATCAGACATGCCTGGTTCATGTGCACATGCTCAGGTTATATGACTTGCAGCCTAGGGGTCCATTGCAACTGAAAAACAAGTTATTCTGTTATTGACAAAGTTGAATCAATTGGAACTGGTTCTGCAGTTATACCCTCACTAAGCTTCCCTATGGGTGGAATATCCTTCCCTTCTGCATTGACTTTGGGCTTGGTTGTATGACCTGCTTTGGCCAATGGAGCTTATGCTGTGTCTAAGAAAAATATTTCCATGTATTTAGGGCGGTTTGGCTCTGCTTCCATCGAGGGTCTGTTCTCTGTTATAAGAACATCAAAACCCAAATACTAGCTGTGCCTTTAGCCTGAGAGGCAGTGTGAGAGGATACATGCATCCATTTGTATAAGTTCTTCTTAACTAGTGATGTGAGCGCCCAAAAAGAACACAGGCCAAGATTGGACTTCTCTGACAAAGACCTTCCTTGCATGGACCACATCCCAAATGGCTGCCAAAATGAGCCCAGCCTACCCTGGTCAAGCCCAGCTGAGCCCAGCGACGCCCAGGGGAACCACAACCAACCTGTAGCCCTTGTGCTACACAAGGAAGAGAGAAATGTTTGTTGTTGTAATCCATTGGAATTTGAGGATTGTTAGTTGCTGCAACAAAAGCTGACTGCTACAGAAATAGGTCCCTAAGAGTAAGCTGACATCATAATAAAACCTAAAATATGTGGCTTTGGCTTCAGGACACTACGATGCATAACAATCTCTATTATGCAGTTCATATGGTAAAACTGTAAAAAATGTACCTAATGAACTTCTGGGTTTGGGAAAGGAGATTTCAAGGTAGAAAGCTCAGAATTATGAGTCTGTCATTATTAGCCATATTAGATAAGGTACTAAAAGAAAGGGATATTCATAAAATAGCCAGCCTATTTGTTTTGGGTTTTAAATTTTTTATTTATTTTATTTTATTTTTTTAGATAGAGTCTCACTCTGTCATCCAGGTTGGAGTGCAGTGGCACAATCTTGGTTCACTGCAATCTCTGCCTCCTGGGTTCAAGTGATTCTCCTGCCTCAGCCTCCTGGGTAGCTGAGATTGCAGGCGCGTACCACCATGCCCGGTAATTTTTGTATTTTCAGTAGAGACGGGGTTTTGCTATGTTAGCCAGGCTGGTCTCAAACTCCCGACCTCAGGTAATCCACTTCCCTCAGCCTCCCAAAGTGCTGGGATTACAGGCATGAGTCACCATGCCCAGCTGCCAGCCTATTTGTTTTCTTGTGCTTTTTGTTTGTTTGTTTGCTTTTTGGTGATGGAGTTTCGCTCTTGTTGCCCAGGCTAGAGTGCAATGGCATGATCTTGGCTTACCGCAACCTCTCCCTCCTGGGTTCAAGCAATTCTCCTGCCTCAGCCTCCCAAGTAGCTGGGATTATAGGCATGCGCCACTATGCCTGGCTAATTTTGTATATATATATTTTTTAGTAGAGATGGGGTTTCTCCATGTTGGTAACAGACTATTTGTTTTAAGGTAGAATTTATTACAGTAAAAACCATCCTTTTTAGTGTACAGTCTGTGAGTTTCAACAAATGCATACAATCATGTGACTTCACCAAACTCAGGATACAGAACCGTTCTATCATACTAAAGAATCCTCAACTTCCCTTTGGAGTCAGCCCCCTGGCCCAGCCCCAGCCCCTAGAACTACCAATTTGTTTTTTCTCTATAATTTTGAATTTTCCAGAATGTCCTATAAATGGAATCACACAGTATGTAGCCTTTGAGCCTGGACTCTTTCATTTAGTACAATGCGTTTGAAATGCATCCATGTTGTTGCATGTATCAAGAATTTGGTCCTTTTTATTTCTGAGTATTATTTTATTGTATAGGTGTACCTTAATTTATTCACTTGTTGAAGGATATTTGAGTTCTTTCCAGTTTGAGGCTTTTAAAAATTAAGCCACCATAAATATTTTCATACTGATTTTTTTTTTGTGAACTTAAGTTTTTATTTCCCTTTATAAATATACAAGAGTGAGACTGCTGGGTCATGAGATAAGTATATATTTAACTTTATAAGAAACGGCCAAACTGTTTCCAAAGTGGTTGTACATTGTACATTACCACCAATAGTTGCTCTGCATTCTTGCCAACACTTGTTATTAGTCTTTTCAATTTTAGCCATTCCAGTAGCTAAGTAGTTGTATCTCATTGTGATTTAAGTTTGCATTTCCCTAATGACCAATGCTCAAATCATGTTGAACATCTTTTCATGTGCTTATTTGTCAACCATATATCTTCTTGGTGAACTGTGTGCTCATATCTTTGCCCATTGTCTTAGTTCATTTGTGCTGTGATAACAAAATGCCAGAGACTGAGTATAAACAGTTTATAAACAGTAGTAATTTATTTCTCACAGTTCTGGAGGTGAAAGTCCAAGATCAAACTGCTAGTAGGTTCAGTGTCTGCTGCAAGACTCAGTCTCTGCTTCCAAGATGATACCTTGTTGCTGTGTCCTCCAGAAGTAGTAAACACTGTGTCCTCACATGATAGCAGAACAACTATTGGTGGTAATTTTGTATTTTTTTTTTAGTAGAAGTGCCTCAGCCTCCCAAGTAGCTGGGACTACCCGCCACCATACCTGGATAATTTTTGTATTTTTTTGGTGGAGACGGGGTTTCACCCTGTTGGCCAGGCTGGTCTCCAACTCCTGACCTTGTGATCCACCCATCTCGACTTCCCAAAGTGCTGGGATTACAGGTGTGGTGGCTTATCCAGCACTCTCAACACTGGGATGCCAGTGATAGATTATGGGCCTGCCCCTCAGATGCAAAAGATCCACTGGCTTAGGTACACATTGTTTTCATCTAAACTTGTTTCTCACTTTTTCATACCACAAGGTTATTGTGGATGAATGGTAGTGTCAAGAGAACCAGACTGGAAGTTAGAAGACCTAGGTGTACGTCCCTATTGATAAGCTGTGTCTCTCTGCAAGTCAGCGAGCTCTACAAAAATGAAGGGGTTGAACCGTTTGACTTCTAAGTTTCTTCCAAGCCATAAACAATGATTTTACTATTTAGTGAATCAATTTTTCTAGTCCATGATTTTGCTATGCTAGATCAGTAACCTGCAAATCTTCAGGGTCTAAAACACCCCAATCTTATTTCCTTTCACTTGTTTACCTTGCTGGATTACCCTGAATAAAAGGACAAGAAGGCATATCTTTTTAAAAGTCAGAGGTATATTTATCCAAGCAAAAGAATATGTTCACAAAAAGACTAATACAAAAATGTTTGCAGCTGCTTTATTTATAATGATTGGAAATGGACCAGGTGTCCATCAACAGGAGACTGAATAAACAAAGTGTGCTGTAATCTTACAATGGAATACTACTTAGCAATAACAAGGAATGAACTATTGATACATACAACATAGATGAATTTTAAAACATTGTGCTAAGTGAAAGAAGCCTTAAAAAAACGGTACATATTATATGATCCTGTTGTGATTATAGAGCAGTCCAAACAAATCTACTGTGGATGTAACACTTTTATAATCTGAAACAAACAACGTTGAAATATTTGCTTTAAAAATAAAGTGATAAAGTGATGAGGTTCAAATGAAGGAAAGCCCACTCCGATGCCAGGCTGGTGATTGCATCTGAGAGGTGGGGGCAGGGACTGACTGGCAAGGGGCGTGAGGGAACTTTCTGGGGTTTATGGTAACCTCTGTATCTCAACAGAGGTTTGGGTTACAAAGGTACAAAGGTTAATGCATTGTTCCAAATGCAGTGAATGTACTCTTTCAATGTATATACATTTAATGTCTGTAAAATTTACATAAAATACTGCAAAAAATCAAACTTTATTATGAACTATATTAATTATATGCACATTGAAGTATTTTAGAGGAAGTCTACTGATGTCTTCACTTTACTTTGAAATGCATCAAGCAATAAGATGGATTCATGCCTGAATAAAAGGATGACTAGACAGACATGTAATAAAGCAGGCATAGTAAATATTAATAATAGTATTTAAGTGGTGAGTATACCAACGTTTACTGTAACATTCTTTTAACATTGTTATTTGCTTGTAATTTTTCATGATAAAATATTGAAAGAAATCAAGATAGTTTTTGTGTTTGTAATTTTAAGAATTGCATTAGATGATGATAAAAAGACATATATATGAGTATTATGAAATCAGATTAAGAATCACTATTGTCTTATTTCAAAGGTCCATTAAAATCTGTTATTAAAATTAACAGAAGCTGATGAGAATGCGGAGAAAAGAGAACTCTTATACACTGTCAGTGGGAATGTAAATTAGTACAGCCACGATGGAAAACAGTATGGAGATTTCTCAAAAACTAAAAATAGAACTACCATACCATCTAGCAATCCCACTACTGGGTATTTATCCAAAGGAAGAAAAATCAACATTTCAAAGATATATCTGCACTCCCATATTTATTGCAGCAGTATTCACAATAGTAAAGATATGGAATCAACCTAAGTGTTCATCAATAGATGAACGGATAATGAAAATGTAGCATATGTACACAGTGTAAACTATTCAGCCACAAAAAAAGAATGAAAAATCATGTTATTTGCAGCAACATGGATGGAACTGGAGGTTGTTATGTTAAGTGAAATAAGCCAGACACAGATATTGTATGTTCTCACTCATATGTGAGAGCCAAAAAGTTGATCTCACTGAGGTGGGGAGTAGAGTGATAGATACTGAAGGCTGGGAAAGATGTCTGGATGGGATGGGGGAATACAGAGAAGCTGGTTAATGGGTACAAACAGACAGTGAGATAGAAGGAATAAGTTCTTATGTTTGATAGCAAAGAAGGGTGACTATAGTTAGCAACAAAGTATTGTATATTTGAAAATAACTGGAAGAGAACACTTGAAATGTTCCCAACACATAGGAATGATAAATACTCGAGGTAATGGATATCCCAAATACCCTGACCTGATTATTACTCATTCTTGCACATAACAAAATATTACCTGTACCCCATAAATATGTACAAAATTATGTATTGATAAAAAAAATCACCCTTGCAGAGGCAGAATTATATATCTTTACATCTCCCAGCAGTGAGCACTTTATTCCTGATTTGCCAGGGAGCTAGTTTGATGGACAGAAGGAAATATGGTAGACCTTATTCTCTAAGATGGTCCTCATCTCCTGGTATTCATGCACTGTGTCAGCAGTTCCCTTCTCTGCAGTGTGTCTGGACTTACCAATTCAGTTATAATGAATAAAACATGGCAAAAGTAATTGGATGTCATCACCAAGCTTAGGTTATAAAAAGATCATAGTTCTCATCTTTGGCATTCTCTGGCGCTGTCTCTCTCTCTCTCTCTCTCTCTCTCTCTCTCATCAGCAGTTTCCATGTAGTGGGGACACTCAGGCAGCTTAGGGAGAGGCCCACATCCCAAGGAACAGAGGCCTGTTAACAACCGTGTGAGTGACCTTAGAAGCAAATCTTCTGAGGCCCCACAATAGCCATGCTAGGGAGTCTGGAAGGGACTCCTCCAGCCCTACTGAAGCCTTCACATGACTGCAGCCCCAGCTGATAGCCTGACTACAAACTCCTGAGCCACCTGGCTAAGCTGCTCCTAAATCCTGACCCACAGAAACTGCGTAAGATATTAGTTTGTTGTTTTAAGTTGCTGAATTTGAAGTACTTTACATGTATTATTTTATTTAATCCATACATGTGGTAGATCCCATAATTATTTTCCTTTCTTAGTTGAGAAAACTGAAGCACAGAGGGGTTAAAGCAGCATAGACAAAATTTCACATCTGGTAAGTGCCAGAGTCAGGCTTGAACCCAGACAACCTGAACTTACTCTTATAGTCTCATTAGAATATGTTACATTCAGTCAACTTTAGGAAGTCTATAGCTTTCCTATCTTTACTCAGCATGGGTAAGGTAAAAAATATCTATTTTAAATTACCTTATTTCTGACTTACTCCTGCTTTTACCTCAAAATATTCATTATGCATTATGGAGAAGGGATTTGTGAATGAAATATGTAAGTATCTTTATTTCATGGTGTCATCCTGGGCATGCTACTTGAACTCTCTGAGTCTCAGTTTCTTTTTCTGTAAAATGGGGACAATACCCATGCCTACCTCACAAAGTTCTAAATGAGATAAAGCATATGAAGCACTTAGGAAGTGCCCGGCATAGAATATGTGTTCAAGCAATTCATTTATTCATTCAATGTAGACTTCTTGGGCATTTAGTAGTCAATAATACATGCCTGATGCCATTCTAGGCCCGGGGGATCCTGTAGTGAGTGAAAAAAGTCCTTGCTCAGATCGAGCTTACAGTCTGGCGAGGGGAAACATATTATGATGCGGGTAGCAATAAGGTTTGTGAAGAAAAAGTCCAGCAGGGGAAGGGGATGGAGTGTGTGAGTTTATAGAGGATGGTCACATTTGGGTGGAGACTGAAGGAATTGAGGGAGTGAACCTCTGCCTGCCTTGGGGAAAGGTGCTCTAGGCAGAGGCAACCACAACTGCTAAGGTCCTGGGGTGGGGTCTTGTTTAGTATGTTTAGAATAGGAAGGAGTTGGGGTCGGAGCAGAGAGAGATGAGGGCAGAGAAGTCATGGGAGCCAGATTCTGCAGGGCCTTGAAGACCATTGTTGAGAGTTCACATTTGACTCTGAGTGAGAGGAAACTATTGGAAGGTTTAAGGTAGACCAGTGATATCATCAGACTTATGTTTTAAAAGAATTACTTTGTCAGAGCAGGTGGATGGAATACAGGTTGATTGTTGTTTTTATTATTATTACTAGTATTCTTTTGTATCTTTCTTCTCTGAGAGAACCAAGCTGTTCTCTCAGAACAGGCATAAAAATGTGAATAAATCCCGCAGAGGTGCTGTCATATGGTACAGAGCAGTATTTTGGGGCTGCCTTATTTTCTTACAAAGCTAACTTCTCTTCAGAGCCTATTATAATTTTTTAGACTCTGGCTGAGGAACTTGAGAACAATATGTTTAGATTATTTTCTCAAAGAGCTGTTGGTATAGATTTTAAACAACAATCAGTGTGTTCAGTAAAATCACTCATGGCCTTATTAGTCAAGCAGCACTTGTGGATTGATCCAGAAAGCAGAATTTAGAGGATGGGTACATATGTATATTGTGCATGCTTGTTTATGTGTATAAGTGTGCATGTGTTTGCAGATGCACAGGTACGTGTATGTGTATTACAGTCCTGGTGTAGGTATGTGAGTGAATGTGTTTCTATGTGCACGTGTAGGGTACATGCATGTGACATATATGTGTGTGCATATATACATGTGTGCATATGGATGGCTGAAAGTGTATTCTCTGTGTGCACATATGTGTGCTTTATGTGCATTGTATGGATGGCTGAGAGTGTATTCTGTATGTGTGTGCACATATGTGTGCTTTATGTGCATTGTTGAATATTTATAAGCATGTGCAGTGTTCATGGGCCTCTGTTTGATGCAAAACTAAGAAGTGGCCCATCATCATCTCTGTCCTTGATATATTTTCAATCCAGTTGGGGAGATTCAGTATAGAAGCAGCTGTGAAATAGCACTGCCATCAATAGGTCATTTTTTATTGGACGTTTTCTACAAAGTGTGTCATTATTCATTAGAGTATGCTGCAATAAAATATGGTCTTTGTTTTCTTTATCCATAAAGTTAAAAGGTGTAATTGAATAAGTTTTAGGTTCCCTCCTATCTAAAGCATGATTTAAACACTCATTTTCCAGTATTACAACCATCATTTAAAAGTCTTCGAGAAAAGCAGCAACTGTAAAAAATTTTGCAGTGTTAAACACCCTGGCCAGGCTTCTGCAGTTTGGAACATTTCCTCTAGTCTCCAAAGGGCTGTGGGGCTGCAGAGCTGAGGCAGGGTGGTTCCACCTCCTTCTCCAGAGAAGTGGTTAGAGCACCTTGAAAGGCTAGGGAAAGGCTAGAGGCTTTAGGGACTCATCCAGCTATGGCTTCTGCCCAGGTTCCCTTGTCACCAGGCTTGATGAGTGTGAGTAACCCATCACCTTCACTCATTGACCTCCTTGCATCACTCATTCATTACTCATTCAATCATTCTGTTTCCTTTCTCTTCTCCCTCCCTGTCTCCTCTCCTATTTTCTCCCTCTCCACTCACCAACTCTCTCCTCTCCTTCACTGAGGAGGCAGGCAAGATCAGACACCCAGGTGTGGGCTGGGCATAAAGAAACATGCATCTGACCTTCTCTACATGACAACTGTAGAAGTCTGCTGCTAAATCTTTCAGATCGGCAATTCCTTTTTCCCACCTACAGATTACTCCATGCTTCCTATCTCTTGTCATAAATCCACAGATGCCTCATTTCACAATGAGGAAAACTGAGCCAAGACGGGTTTTAGTGACTCATTTAAAATCTCACTGCTGCTTATGGCACCTCTGATTATCATCCCCAAATAAAGTTTAAAAGCCACCACATCATGGGCTATTTTAAAAGATAGGCACATTAAAATTTTAAAGAGTTTATTTGAGCAGACAGGAATTCATGAATCAATAACACTAGACCACTCATGGTTCAGCACTCCACCATGGGGCACCTGGAAGGCAGAGAGAGGAAAATTTTATAAGGTGTTTGTGGAAGTAAGAGAAAAAAATATTTGATTGGCTAAAGTGGAAAGTTCCTAGTTAGAGGTTAACTGGTGGTTTCTGATTAATTAAACTTAAGTTTCATTTTTCTGTTTATATTGAGCTTAGGTTTGCTTTTGCAGGAATCTGAGGCACAAGAGTCATCTCAGCCTAATGGACTCATAATTTTTTTTTTTTTAACAGCTACAGTCAATTTACAGGTTAATCTTTAGGCGAACTCTGGAGCTGAGTTCAAAGTCTTCCTTGTAATCCTGGGAAAGAAGAAATGAGAGGCCAGACTTGGTAATTTCTGAGCCATGGTCAGAGAGCAAAAGGTGAGGATCATGTTGACTGTAGACCTAATGCATTTTTATTTTAAAATCCTTTTTCTTAACGAATCCAGACCATTGAAATCTATCTGTAATGGGTTTGCAATTCTACTGGATTTCCTACCCTCACTCTTTTAAATATTGATTTGATATTGCCTTTAAAAGTTACATTTGGGGCTTGGAGGAGTTTAGACTTCTAATATAATAATATTCAGTAAAAATTGAAATACGGAGGAGATGTGATAATGAAATAGCTGGTGACAGCAACTTCCACAGTGTTCAGTTCATTTTAGAAACAATATGAATGATTATTAAATGAATATGTTGCTCTGTGTATATACATTTATATATAAAGTCCCATCAAAAGTGGTCAAGTGGCATTTATAAATGGTAATATTAAATGTAACTATTAAATGTAAAATATTGAGTCGAATTAACAACTAGTAGGGTTTTTATTTTTCTTTTGCAGTGACTTTTCTTTTGACATGAATGCCTGAATGGTTTCTGCCCTAAGCTGAATAAAGGGCAAGGCTTCCCCTCTGGCTGCTGGCTGGGTGACTAGACTGCACACTTCAGTGATATCACCTGTGAAAAGCAGGTTATGAGCCATGTTAGTCTTGTGGCATCTGTTCTGGACAAGGCTGTATTAGTCTTAAGGCCCCGAGAGGGCTGTGTTAGTATTAAGGCACCTGTTCACTGTTGGGAGAGGAACAGCCTTTTGATCAAAATGCTTGATTTATTGCAGGAACAAGCCAGCTTTCTGAACAAGTCTGTCTGGCTTCTAGGGTGAGTTAGAAAAATATTCTAAATGGATCTATTACAAGCATAGAGACTCAGGCATGTCAAACAAGACAGTAGAAACCTAGCACACCAGCAAGGGGCTATGGGCATTTGTTCTAAGTCTACAAAAAGGGTAATTACTTTGGAAAGTAGTTAATTTTCTGCCCCATAAAGACAGCGGTAGATGGGTTATAAATAAGTAATGGCTCATAATTCATTAAAAACAAGAGGATGGAAAAAGTTTTAAGGAAGCATGAGTTTTAAGGATAACCTTTAAAATTCAAGACAATGCACTGGGACAGCACAAGTCCTTCCCCAAACATGCCTCAGAATAACCAAAAGGAGACATTGACTTCCACATGGGGCAGTTTCTTCCAGCTCCCATCTGCAGTAGGCACATTCCTGGGTGTCGTCCTTCTTCCGTAGGCACAGGCAGAACACCACACTTGGAATCAGAGGAATTAAATTCAAGTTACTCCCTGTAATCTTAGAAAATCACTTAATGTCCTTGAGCCTCAGTTCTTCAACTGCAAATGAGATAACAGCACCTGAATGACAGGGGAGTTTAAAGCTGCTTGTTTTATTCACTCAACAAATACATGATTTGTAATTGAAGTCCTATTTTATTCCACATCCTGGGGAAGGTGCTGAGGATGAATCCAGTGCCCCAGAATTCAAAGTACCTCCCTCCAGGGCTCACCCTAGACCAGCAGGGTCTGAATCTTTGGGAGTAGGGCTTAAGCATTGGTTTTTTGGTTTTTGTTTTTGAGACAGTCTTGCTCTGTCGCTCAAGGTGGAGTGCAGTGGTGTGTTTGTGGCTCACTGTAGCTTTGACCTCCTGGACTCAAGCAATCCTCCTGCCTCAGCCTCTCAAGTAGCTGGGACCACAGGCATGCACCACCATGTTCAGCTAATTTTTAAAACATTTTAGAGACAGTTCTCACCATATGGCTCAGGCTGGCACTAGTGTTTTTTACAAGATCCCCAGGTGAGCTCAGGGCTAAAGATTACTGGTGTAGGCAATAGTGGTAAGTATCCCAATGGAGGTAACATTAAGTAAATGGAAGTCAAGAGAGGCTTCAGTGAGCTAAGTCTTGAAGAAGGTGTGACAGTTTGCCAGCAGAGGGAACCCAGTGAACAAAGGCAGGGTGCATTTGATCTGGTTGTTCTGGTAGTTCAGAGTGGCTGAAGCCTGGGATGCATTTACTCAGGCTCGGGAGATGAGTTTGAGGTATCAGTGAAGGCATAATGCTTGGGCAGCAAAGGAGTACTGGGCTCTCACAAAGGCAATGGAAGTCCCTGCAGGTTTTAATATTGATATACTAGGAAAGTGGGGAAATAGGATGCCCTATTCAATAAATGATGCTGGGGAAACTGGCAAGACACATGCAGAAGAAGGAAACTATATCCTCATCTCTCGGCTTATAAAAAAATCAAGATGGATCAAAGACTTAAGCCTAAGACCTGAAGCCATAAAAATTTCAGAAAAAAGCATTGGAAAAACTCTTCTAGACATTGGCTTAGGCAAAGAATTCATGACTAAGACCCCAAAAGCCAATGCAACAAAAACAAAAATAAATAGATGTGACCCAGTTAAACTAAAAAGCTTCTGCACAGCAAAAGAAATAATCAGTAGAGTAAACAGACAACCCACAGAGTGGGTGAAAATCTTCACAATCTATGCACCCAAAAAAGGACAAATACCCAGAATCTACAAGGAACTCAAATCAGCAAGTAATCCCATCAAAAATTGGGCAAAGGATAAGAATAGATAATTCTCAAAAGAAGATGTGCAAACAGGCAACAAACATGAAAAAGATGCTCAACATTACTAATCAGGGAAACACAAATTAAAACTACAATGAGATACCACCTTACTCCTGCAAGAATGGCCATAATAAAACAATCAAAAAACAGATATTGGCATAGATGTGGTGAAAAGGGAACACTTCTACACCACTGATGGGAATGTAAACTAGTACAACCACTATGGAAAACAGTATGGAAGCCAGGCACGGTTACTCACGTCTGTAATCCCAGCACTTTGGGAGGCTGAGGTGGGTGGATCACCTGAGGTCAGGAATTCGAGACCAGCCTGGCCAACATGGAGAAACCCCATCTCTGCTAAAAATACAAAAATTTGCCAGACATGGTGGCTTGTGCCTGTAGTCCCAGCTACTTGGGTGGCTGAGGCAGGAGAATCACTTGAACCTGGGAGGCAGAGGTTGCAGCGAGCCAAGATTCTGCCACTGCACTCTAGCCTGGGCGAGACAGTGAGACTCCATCTCAAAAAAAAAAAAAAGAGTACGGAGATTCCTGAAAGAACTAACAGTAGAACTACCATTTGATCCAGCAATCCAACTACTGGGTATCTCCAAAAGAAAAAGAACTCATTTTATGAAAAAGACACATGCATATGCATGTTTATTGCACAATTCGCAGTTGCAAAGATATGGAACCAACCTAAGTGCCTATCAACCAACCCAGTGTATAAAGAAAATGTAGTATATATATATATACACCGTGAAATACTACTCAGCCATGAAACGGAATGAAATAATGGCCTTTGCAGCAACTTGGATGGAGGTAGAGGCCATTATTCTAAGTGAAGTAACTCAGGAATGGAAAATCAAATATTGTATGTTCTCACTTATAAGTGGGAGTTAAGCTATGAGGAAGCAAAAGCATGAGAATGATATAATGGACTTTGGGCATTCTAGGGGAAAGGTAGAAGCAGGGTGAAGGATAAAAGACTACATATTGGGTACAGTATACACTGCTTGGGTGATGGGTGCACCAAAATCCCAGAAATCACTAAAGAACTTATCCATGTAACCAAACACCACTTGTACCCCCAAAACTACTGAAATAAAGAATTTTAAAAGTTTATATTAAATATATATTTATTTACATTATGTATATTTATTATATAATGTAATATATACTATATATTACATTATATATACATTATATACATTATATATTTATAGCAAATATATATTTATAGTAAATATATTTATGTTAAATACATATATATTTATATTATATATATTTAGATTAAATATATATATATATATTTACATGCTAGGAAGATTGTTCTGACTCTAGAAAGGGAGTGCAAACTGAAGGCAGAGCACCCTGTTACAGTCTTCCAGGTGATATGGCATAGGAAAGAGGTGCACAGATGGGAGGAATTATTATCCCCAGTTAGTAGTGCTCATATTCTTTCCCTGACGGGAGACACAAGGGGTGGAGAGGACTCCACACATTCTTCTTTTCAAAATCTGGAGCATCCCTAGGGAGCTGCCCCCGACCCCCCAGGCAGGCTTCCTCCCAATGCAGCTTCTCTTCCAGACCTGTCCCTCTTCCTCTTTATTCCCAAGGAAATGATAATCTGTGCCTCTTGCTTTCAGAGCCCATTTGTGTGCAGTGGGTTTGGAGAGGTGGCCATGGCCCAAGGAAATGATCCTGATAGCAGAAATTTTGAGTACCTTTGCTCATACTTTTGTGAGATCGCAGTTTATTGTTTGTTTTGTTGTTTTATTTTGCCAAAGCAGCCTGCTCCACCCAACACTGGAATGTGAATGACCCAACCACTACTCCTGTGACTCCAGGGGTTTTGTTCCCCCGCATGCTCTAGCAGCAGCGTTCCCCAGTTTGAGGTTGAAGCAGGACCACAAGAATGGGGATGGACATCACTGTGCCTCCTGGTGGCCACACCCTTCCCAACCCTCGACACATGTACAAACACTGGTCCAGTTCCCTGGAATGTTCTTCTTGCTTTCTCTGACTGGGCAGAGAAACTGACTCATTAGAGAAGAAGCTTAGGAGTTAAGGGCACACATTTGAGCTCCTGCTGCATGGATTCTATTTCTGGCTGGGTCACTTATTAGCTGTGTTAACTTTGGGCAAGTTTCTTAACTTCTCTGTGCCTCCGGTTTCTCACCTACAAATGTGATGTTTAAAAAACCCAACGATTGGTGGTGCACAGTGGCTCTCACCTGTAATCCCAGCACTTTGGGAGGCCAAGGTGGGCAGATCACTTGAGGTCAGGAGTTCGAGACCAGCCTGGCCAACACGGCCAAACGCTGTCTTTACTAAAAATACAAAAATTAGCCAGGCGTGGCGGCAGGCACCTGTAGTCCCAGCTACTCAGGAGGCTGAGTGAGGAGAATCTCTTGAACCCAGGAGGCAGAGGTTGCAGTGAGCTGAGATCGCAAAACTGTACTCCAGCCTGGGTGACACAGCAAGACTCCATCTCAAAACAAAAAACAAAAAACAAACCAACAATTTTTATCTCATGGCAGTGTGGTTAAAACAAACTGAGCTCCTAATCATAAAGCACTTAGGGTAATGCCCAATACAGAACCGGTAATATGTGTTTGTTATTGTCATTTCCAATCCCTCTCTGAAGCCCCTTCCTCTGTGAGGTCATCAGTACCCTGGGATGAATGGCCCTCTGTTATCTCTTACCATTTGTATAGAAATTATTTGTCTATAGTAGTTCCTCTATCCACAGCTTTGCTTTCTGCAGTTTCAGTTATCCGCAGTCAACCACAGTCTGAAAATATTAAGTGGAAAATTCCAGAAATGAACAATTCATAAATTTTAAATTGCACATCATTCTGAGCAGCATGATGAAATCTCATGCTGTCCTGCTCTGTCCTGGGCATCTCACTCCGTCCTGCCTGAGACATGAATCATTCCTTTGTCCAGTGTATCCAGCTGTCTCTTCTCTCTACCGTTAATCACTTAGTAGCTGTCTCAGTTACCAGATTGACTGTCACAGTCTTGGGGTGTTTGTGGTCAAGTAACATTGTTAGCAATCAACAACAATCTTTCATTGTATTTTAAAGACTAAGATCTGATTCTTTCATATGTTGACAAAGGGCTTAGAAAGGCAAAGACATTTCACTACTTCATTTTTTTTCCATTAAAACTTTGGCCTTACTTGTGGCATTTTCTTGCTGCAAATCCTATAAAATATTTAGTTTCCTCAACACCTTGAAATTGAATCCTCGTAAAGAAATTTCCATCTGGAAATGTCAGGCATAATTTATTAACTCCTGTTTTTTGCATGTTGATTGTGAAAGTACTGCAAATTCTGCAGCTCTGATTGGGAATGGACTGCAAATACAATACAGATATTGAAATAGACCAATTGCTTTCAAGGTAGAGGTAGAGGAAGTGGCTTGGAATCACTTGCAACTTTAGTGAATATGAGATCTGATGCACAGGATAATTTCAGCTCTCCAGGGCCTTAGCTGTTCCCTCTCTCTGGTGTCCACCTGGCTAATGCCTTCACTCCTTATAGGTCTTTGCTCAAATCTAACATTATTTCATCCTCCTTAGGCACTCCTGACCACCCCCCTTATGCTTTCTACTTTTTCTTTTTTCCAAACCATTTTATTACCTTCTATAGTCTATATAATTTATTTCCTTATGTTTATTATCTGTCTCACCCCTCTAGAATGTAAGCTCATGAGGGCTAGGACTTTTTGTTTTGTTTCAGGATGTAGCCCAAGTGCCTAGAGCATTTCCTGGTATACACTAGGTGCCCAATAAATATTGGTTGTATCAAAAGAAAAACTTATAACAAATTTAATTTAAAGATCAAATTGGCTTTTATTTACAATTTCAGAATCAGGCCACACCTCATTCTGAGACAGCCAGGTTAAAAGGGCTCCCTGGAGAATCTCCAACCAGTTTGCACACTGGGAAGATGGGGTGGAGCCTCGGGAAGTTTGTGCAGTTTGCAGGGTGAGGAGCCTGGCCTCTGCTGTTTCTGGGTGGTAACCAAGGATTCAGTCTGTGAGGCGGGAAGTCTGCTAGCAGGATTCTCGCATTGCTGAGATTCCTTGTTTCCCTTTTTTTCCTTTTCACCCAATAAACCCTGCCCTTCTCACCCTTCAAAGTGTCTGAGAACCTAACCTTTCCTGGTCATGTGACAAGAACCCAGTTTTTCCTGCAACAATTCTGTAAAATAGAGTGAATTTTCAATGAGCTGAGCAGAGGATGTTGGCTTTATAGAGAAGGGCTGAAGAGAGCAGATTGGTCATTTGAAAGTTACTTTCCATTTAGAATTAAAACAGAGGGGACTTTATTATACTGACACATATTGACCGGAATCTCCTGATTTGCTTTGGGAAACTGGCATGTTTCAAAGTTCAGTTTGATTAAATGACACAGCACAAGTGACTCCATTCTGGTTTGGTTTGGTCTGCCAGTGCCTAGTGCAGAAGGTAATCTAAATGGCCTACGGTATTAGTATGTTCTCACACTACTATAAAGACATACCTGAGACTGGGTAATTTACGGAGAAAATAAGTTTAGCTGACTCACAGTTCTGCAGGCTGTGCAGTAGTCATAGCTGGGGAGGCCTCGGGAAACTTACAATGACGGTGGAAGGTGAAGGGGAAGCAGGCACAATCTTCACATGGTGGAGCTGGAGAAAGAGAAGGGGGAAGTGCTACATACTCTTTTTTTCTTTCTTTTTTTTTTTTTGAGACGGGGTCTCACTGTGTTGCCCAGGCTGGAGTGTAGTGGCATGATCTTGGCTCACTGCAACCTCTGCTTCCTGGGTTCGAGCTATTCTCCAGCCTCACTCTCCCAAGTAGCTGAGACTACAGGCACGTGCTACCACACCCAGCTAATTTTTGTATTTTTTTTGCAGGGACGAGGTTTTGCCATGTTGCCTAGGCTGGTCTCGAATTCCTGAGCTCAAAGTTATTTGCCTGCCTTGGTCTCCCAAAGTGTTGGGATTATGGCATGAGCCACTGCGCCTGGCCAGTGCTACACACTTTTAAACAACCAGATCTCATGAGAAGTCACTCACTACCATAAGAACAACAAAGGGGAAATCCACTCCCATGATCCAGTCACCACCCACCAGGTCCCTCCCACAACACTGGGGATTCCAATTCAACACGAGATTTGGGTGGAGACACAGACACAAACCATATCACCTCCCATAAATTTTGTTTAACAATTCCCTTTTTTGGTCACTCTCACCTAGACCATTAGTGCTATTCTCAGTTACCATCATTTTGGGTTTTTGGTCTGAAAACATTACTATAGGTGACAGTGTCCTCATTAACATACTTTTCTGGAGTTTTCTCAGAGCAAAGATAAATATCTAAGAGGGAAAAGCCACAGGGTTGGGTAGTGTAATGTTTTCACAATGTTTCTTTAATACACAAAAATTTTCTTGAGGCTGGCATGTACCCTAGTGTCAGAACTAACCCTTGCTGTGACTCAGCTTATCCTAACACAGGAGACTTAGTTTTAGGTTGACAAGTGCTCTAAGCAGTGTGTAGGTGCCTAACACTTGCCCAGCAGTCAAGTTGTGGCTTTGGCTCTGAGATCCCTTGAGCAACATAGCCAATGATTTCTTCCTACATGGGTAAACAAGAAAAATAAATGAAGAGGAAAGAAGTGAAATCGCTCATAATTTCTGAGAGCTGGAGTTGCATACCTCCTGTAGTAACGGACACTTTCTGCAGCTGCTGTCAGTTACCTTTAAAACTGCAGCTCTTGCCAGTGACTCATCAGTCACCACAAATCCCAAAATGTCATGTGCTCTCTCAGTACAAACTAACCCTGGATTTGAAAGCCAAAAAGATTGGAGAATTTGTGGGGAGGGAGGCAATGCAAAAAAAAAAAAAGAAGAAAGCAAGTCCAACCCTAGAAAAACTTATTTACAACCCTTGGGGCTCAGTGAGGAAGGCAGGGGACCTGAAAGGGGTCAGCAGTGCCTCTCCTGCACTCCCCAAGGGGGCTCAGAAATCAGCAGGAGTCTCCCTTGGCTCCTTTTGTGGTTGCCCAAAACGGTCAAAAGACAATTATAACAAATTTAAAGATATAATTGGCTTTTTAATTTTTTTTGAGATGGAGTCTCACTCTGTTGCCCAGGCACAATCTTGGCTCACTGCAACCTCTGCCTCTCAGATTCAAGTGATTCTCCTGCATTAGCCTCCCTAGTAGCTGGGACTACAGGCATGCACCACCATGCCTGGCTAACTTTTGTGTTTTTAGTAGAGATGGGCTTTCACCATGTTGGTCAGGGCGATCTTGAACTCCTGACCTCAAGTGATTTACCTGCCTCGGCCTCCCAAAGTTCTGGTATTATAGTTGTGAGCCACTGTGCCTGGCTGGCTTTTATTTGTGATTCTAGATTTGGGCAACACCTCGTTTTAGAAAATAGAGTGAGTTCAAGGAGCTGAGCATATGAATGTGACTTTATAATAGACAGAAAAGGGCTGAAGAAAGCAGAAATATTGAAGAAAGAGCAGATTGGTTGTTTCAGAGTTACTTTCTTTAAAAGGTTAAAACAGAGGGGATTTCTTTATCACACTGCCTGATGTTGACTGAAATCTCCTATATTTTTGGAAAACTGGCCCCTTTCAAAGTTCAGTTAGATTATATGACACTTAGCAAAAATGACTCCATTGTGATGTGGTCTGGTCTGCTGAGGCCTCATGTCAGAGGCTATGACAAAACAGTGACCTCCCATAAATTTGTTGAATAATTATATCAACTGCCAGGTCCCCAGCAATCGCCAGTATTACCTACTAATAAGGCAAAACTGAGTTTATTGCTCACTGCACTGAGGGAGAGCACCTTGACTGAGCTTGCATAGGGTCTTGAAGGGAGAAAGAAAGACAAATGTATTGAGAACTTTAAGTTTGGTTTGACGCAAGTCTTTCAGTGGAGGGAGGAAAGCCGTCAATAAGGTTTTAATATCTTTATCTGTTTCTATTATCCTGCATGAAAACATAAGGATTATGATATAGGGAAAAAATAACTTGCCCAGGTTCTAAATTGGAATGGACCCTTGTTACAAAAGACAGATTAAATAAGAGGAAAACAAACAGAAGTGTATTAACATGTATATTTCATATATACATGGGAGACACCCAGAGAATGAGTCGTTCTCAAAGAGGTGAATTAGAATTCCAGTTCAAACAGTAAATTTTTAGCATGTGACAAGACAAAGGAAAAGGACTTTGAGTCTCTAAGGGCAGCAACTTGGAGGAAGGAAATAGGTGGCAATAAAGGCCAGTAAGTAAAGCTTGTTAATGTAGATTCTTCTGGTACCATCTCTAGTTGTCTTTGGTAGTTAATATTTTTGTTCTTCCCAGTAGAAGGTGGGGCAGGATACCTTTTGTTTTTGTAAATCTATGTCCGCTTTTAGGCAAATAGAAGGAGGGCAGAGACCTTTCTTGCATCTGCTGCTGCTTAACTGCCTTCAGCTCAACAATCCTTCGTATTTTCCTATGGCATATTTCTGGTCTCCCACACTGGATCAAGGAAAATTATTATTACTTATTATAGCCATAACTGCCTCAGTTCTCCATACCCCAGTTCTTCCCTCTTCTGAGGTGATGTGAGGAGGGCCAGATGGCTGGGCTCTGTGTATAAAGGGGTCTTCTTGTACTACAAGAGAGGAACCCTGAAATTATCCATCTGGCAGTTTACATAGGACAGCTTGCCCAACAGTTTTTCTGAGAGAGAGAAAAAAATCTCTGCTATAAAGAAACTCTCTTTGGAAAGAGAAGGGGAAGAGCCCTTTGGAATGTAAATAAATGTCTCTGGGGAAAGATAAGACAAGCTTGGCAGAGTTTACAACCTTGGAATGGTTCCATGTCTGGGTTTTATTCTCCTTTGAATCTGCTTCTTACTCTCCTTTGAAATGTAAACACATACCTCCATGGAAGTACCTCCAGAGAGATAAATCTTTCAGTTCTCTGGAGATCCAATTACCCTTTAACTTCCAAGATTTGTCCTTTAACCCAGATTCCATAAAATTTACCCAGGAAGAAGCCCTAACAATGCAGAAACATGAAAATGTTTACTTCCTGACATGACCTTGATTAGGACTGGATAAAGATCATGATCTAACAGTTATGAAAATAAATGAAGGCCACTCCAGGGAGAAGAGGCAAAGGCTATTTATTTGTAGCTTACTATAGCAAGGAAATCAGCCACCATCACTCGCAGTTGGCATTGACTCAAAGGAAGGCAGAGAAGTGGGAACGCTTTATACTGGGAAAGAGGGCATTCATGCATGCCCTAATTGGAGGTTGTTGGCAATGGGAGGTTAAAGGCAGATTGATCAAAATTGGGGCATTCTATTGATTGGTTAGGGGTGCATGTTTAGCTTTCTACAGTTAGTCCTACATTGGAAGCAGGGACAAAAATGAGGTAAGCTGGCAGTTATTAATAAGTCCTGGCTGTTTGGGGTCAATTGTGACAGGGTTATTTTTTGGCTCCTTGGACTGTTTGTAGAGATAGTGGTCTGATTTCTTATACATATGTATTAGTCTGTTCTCATACTGCTAATAAAGACACACCTGGGACTGGGTAATTTATAAAAGAGGTTTAATGGACTCACAATTATGGCAGAAAGTGAAAGAGGGGCAAAAGCATGTCTTACATGGTGGCAGGCAAGAGAGCGTGTGCAGGGTGTAAGGCCCTCTGAGCTGGCTGCACCATGGTCAAGCCATCGTGACATTCCCCCACCTTTGTGATAATGTACTTTGTAATATTCCCAGTCCTTGTGAATGTACTTTCTAACATCCTCCCCACCCCTGTGACACACACCCTCCCCTGCCCTTGTGAATGTACTTTGTAACATCCTCCCCACCCTTGAAAATGTGCTTTGTAACATTCATCGCCTGCCTGCAAAAAATTGCTCCTAACTCCACTGCCTACTCCAAACCTATAAGAACCAATGATAATCCCACCACCCTTCACTGACTCCTTTCTCAGACTCAGCCCACTTGCACCCAAGTGAATAAACAGCCATGTTGCTCACAGTAAGCCTGCTCAGGTGGTCTCTTGTACGGACGTGCGTAACATTTGGTGCCGAAACCCGGGACAGGGGAACTCCTTCAGGAGAGTGGTCCCCTGTCCTCATGCTCCCTCCATGAGGAGATCCACCTACAACCTCAGGTCATCAGACCAAGGACCATCTCACCAATTTCAAATTAGTAAGCTGTTTTTCGCACTCAGGTAAGCCGGTTTTTCACTCTCTGCCTAACCTCTCTCACTTCCCTTCAATCTCTCTCCTTTCAATTTCGGTTTCTCTCCCTTCCTGGTAGAGACAAAAAGCAGACACACTTTATTCATGCATTCAAACACTCTGATGTCGATCACGGACTTGGGAAGCTCCACAGTCTTCTCTTGGTGTCTGATCACTGTGGGGATGCCTGCCTTGATCATTCATCCATATTCCCTTAGTGGCAGGTCAACTGCAGGGATGCCTGCTTTGGCTGCTCACCCACATTACAGCCCAGGACTCAGTCAGGGACACCTACTGGAAGCCTGGTAGCTTCCCACCTCCATTTCTCCGTGTCTCTGCCTTCCTCTTTAAACTTAACTTCTCCACTATGGGCAACCTTCTGCCATCCATTCCTCCCTCTTCCCCCTTAGCCTGCATTCTTAAAAACATAAAACCACTTCAACTAACACCTGACCTAAAACCTAAATGTCTTATTTTCTTCTGTAATACCGCTTGGTCCCAATACAAATTTGACAATAGTTCCAGGTGGCCAGAGAATGGCACTTTCGATTTGTCTATCCTACAAGACCTAGATAATTTCCCACTAAATGTATATAGGAATTCCAATATCTAACTCAATCCTACAATTTAACCTGGAGTGACTTAAATGTCACCCCGACCTCTACCCTCTCCTCAGATGAATGAGAAAGAGCTTACTTTCTAGCCCAATCCTATGCAGACACCTGCTGGCTTCATGAGCCAGGCCTCCAAGAGGGCACCAAGGCAGTTTCCTGAGAGGATCCCTGTTGACACTACCAGACGGATTCCCCAGGTACAGCTAGGTAAGATTACATGGTCTCCTGTCTAGTCGAGGGGCTCAAAAAGGCAGCATACAAAGCTGTTAATTATGACAAGCTAAAGGAAAGTACCCAAGGTAAAGATGAAAACCCAGCCCAATTCATGTCCCACTTAGCAGCTACCCTTAGATGCTTTACAGCCCTAGACCCATAGGGGCTGGAAGACCGCCTCATTCTTAATATGCATTTTATCACCCAATCCACTCCTGACATTAGAAAAAACTCCAAAAGTTGGATTCTGGCCCTTAAACCACACAACAGGATTTAATCAAACTTGCCTTCCAAGTGTTCAACAACAGAGAAGAAGCCACCAAGCGGCAACATATCTCTGAGTTACAGCCACTTGGCTCTGCTGTAAGACAACCCACAACCACATCTTCAGCATACAAAACCTTCAGAACATCCAAGCCACAGCTCCCAGGGGCTCCTTCAAAACCTCCTCTTGGACCTTGCTTCAAATGCCAAAAGTCTGGCCACTGGGCCTCGGAATGCCTGCAGCCAGGGATTCCTCCTAAGCCATGCTCTGTCTGTGCAGGTCCCCACTGGAAGTTGGACATCTGACTCACATCGCTGCCACTCCTGAAGCTCTTGGAGCTCAAATCCAGTGTTCCTTGGCTGACTCCTTCCCAGATCTCCTCAGCTTAGTGGATGAAGACTGAAACTGCCCGATCCCTTCAGAAGCCCCCTGGACCATCACAGATGTTGAGCTTCAGGTAACACTTACAGTGGAGGGTAAGTCCATCCCCTGTTTAATCGATATGGGGGCTACCCACTCCACATTACCTTCTTTTCAAGGGCCTGTTTCCCTTGCCCCCATAACTGTTGTGGGTATTGATGGCCAGGCTTCTAGACCCCTTAAAACTCCCCAACTCTGGTGCCAACTTGGACAATATTCTTTTATGCACTGCTTTTTAGTTATTCCCACCTGCCCAGTCCCCTTATTAGGCTGAGCCATTTTAACTAAATTATCTGCTCCCTGACTATTCCTGGACTATAGCCACACCTCATTGCTGCCCTTTTGCCCAATCCAAGGCCTCTTTTGAATCCTCCTCTTGTGTCTCCCTACCTTAATCCACAAGTATAGGACACCTTTACTCCCTCCTTGGTGATTGATGAGGCACCCCTTACCATCCCATTAAAACCTAATCACCCTTACCTGGCTCAACGCCAGTACCCCATCCCACAGCAGACTTTAAGGGGACTAAAGCCTGTTATCACTCTCCTATTACAGCATGGCCTTTTAAAGCCTACAAATTCTCCTTACAACTCCCCTATCCTACCCGTCCAGAAACTGGACAAATCTTACTTACAGGTTGGTTCAGGATCTTCACCTTATTAACAAAATTGTCCTACCTATCCATCCTGTGGTGCCAAACCCATATGCTCTCCTATCCTCAATACCTCCCTCCACAACCCATTCTTCCATCCTCGATCTCAAAGATGCTTTCTTCACTATTCCTTTGCACCCCTCATCTCAACGTCTTTTTGCTTTCACATGGACTGACCCTGAGACTCACCAATCTCAGCAATTCACCTGGACTGTACTGCCGCAAGGCCTCAGAGACAGCCTCCATCACTTTAGTCAAGCTCTTTCTCATTATCTACTTTCTTTCCATCCATTTCTTGCCTTATTCAGTATACAGACGACCTTCTCCTCTGCAACCCCTCTTACGAATTTTCCCAACAGGATACTCTCCTGCTCCTTCAACATCTATTCTCAAAGGGGTATCACATATCCCCTTCTAAAATCCAAATTTCTTCCACATCCATTACCTATCTTGGCATAGTCCTTCATCAAAACACACGTGCTCTCCCTGCTAACCATGTCCAGCTAATCTCCAAAACCCTAGCCCCTTCTGCAAAGCAACAACTCCTTTCCTTCCTAGGCATGATTGGATACTTTCACCTTTGGATACTAGGTTTTGCCATCCTAACTAAATCACTATATAAACTCACAAAGGAAAACCTGACTGACCCTGTAGACCCTAAGTCCTTTCCCCACTCTTCTTTTTGTTCCTTAAAGACAGCCCTAGAAACAGCTCCCACATTAACACTCCCTGACTTGTCCCAATCTTTCTTCTTACATATGGCTGAAATACAAGGCTGTGCAGTCGGAGTTCTTACACAGGAACCAGGCCCATGACCTGTAGCCTTCCTATCCAAACAACTTAACTTCACAGTTCTAGGCTGGCCCTCATGTCTATATGAGGTGGCAGCCACCGCTTCAATACTTCTAGAGGCCCTCAAGATCACAAACCGTGCCCCACTTACTCTCTACATCTCTCATAACTTTCAAAATCTATTTTCCTTCTCACACTTGGCACATATACTTTCTGCCCCCCGACTCCTCCAAATTTACTCACTATTCATTGAAACTCCCTACATCACCATGCTGTTATATGGGCAGAAAGAGCCTTGTCACTACGCAAGACTCCTCCATCCTCAATGCTTCCTTAATAAAAATCCTCCTTAAGGCTGCTCTACTGCCGAAGGAAGCAGGAGTCATTCACTGCAAGGGGCATCAGAGGTCACCAAATCCCACTGCTCGAGGCAACGCTTATGCTGATAATGCAGCAAAAGAAGCAGCTAGTATTCCCACATCAGTCCCCCACAGCCAGTTTTTTTCCTTCTCATCTGTCACTCCCACCTATTCTCCCACTGAAACTATTATCTATCAGTCCTTTCCTACTCAAGGCAAATGGTTCTTGGATCCAGGAAAATTCCTCCTTCCTGCCTCACAGGCTCATTCTATCTTATCGTCCTTCCATAACCTCTTTCATGTGGGTTATAAGCCAATGGCCCATCTCTTAGAACCTTTCATTTCTGTTCCATCATGGAAATCTATCCTCAAGGAAATTACTTCTCAGTGTTCCATCTGCTACTCTACCACCCCTCAGGGATATCTCAGGCCCCCTCCCTTTCCTATACATCAAGCTTGAGGATTTGCCCCCACCCAAGACTGGTAGGTTGACTTTGCCCATATGCACCGAGTCAAAAAACTAAGATACCTTTTGGTCTGGGTAGATACATTCACTGGATGGGTAGAGGCCTTTCCCACAGGGTCTGAGAAGGCCACTGCAGTCATTTCTTCCCTTCTGTCAGACATAATTCCTCGGTTTGGCCTTCCCACCTCTATACAGTGCAATAACAGACTGGCCTTCATTAGTCAGGTCACTCAAGCAGTCTCCCAGGCCCTTGGCATCCAGTGGAACCCTCATGCCCCTTACCGTCCTCAATCTTCAGGAAAGGTAGAAAGAACTAATGGTCTTTTAAAAACACAACTCACCAAGCTCAGCCTTAAAAAAGACTGGATAGTACTTTTACCATTTGACCTCCTTAGAATTAGAGCCTGTCTTTGAGAAGCTACAGGGTATAGTCCATTTGAACTTTTATATGGACGTACCTTCTTGTTGGGCCCCAACCTTGTGCCAGACACCAGCCCTCTAGGCAACTATCTGCCAGTCCTCCAGCAGGCTAGACAGGAAATTTGCCAGGCTGCTAATCTTCTCTTGCCTACTCCAGGTTCCCAGCCATATGAAGACACTCCAGCTGGACAATCAGTTCTTGTTAAGAATCTGACCCCTTAAACACTACAACCTTGATGGACCAGACAGTACTTAGTCATCTATAGTACCCCAACTGCCGTCCGCCTGCAGGACCCTCCCCATTGGGTTCACTGTTCCAGAATAAAGTTGTGTCCGTTGGACAGCCAGCCTGATCTTTCCTCTTCCTCCTGGAAGTCGCAAGTACTCGCCCCTACTTCCCTTAAACTCACTTGCATTTCTGAATAACAGTAATAACCCTTATGAGCCTAATACATCCCTTCATTCTATTAGGTCTATTCATCCTTACCCTTACTTTTTGCAACAGGGCTTTATGCAGTCACCTCCACTACTTGGACTGTGCCCCCAAAACTTGTCATCCCTACTATCTTCTGTCTAGTCATACTCCTATTCACCATTCTCAACCACTTGTAAATGCCTTTCCCTTGTTTACACTGCTGGTTTACACTTTTCCTCCAGACCATCATAATTGATATCTCCTGGTTTTACCTCAAACCACCACCCTTAACTCTCTCTTGGAGTGGATAGAAGATCTTCAGGGGCAAGGGGGCAAGGTACACTCTAATTCTTCTAACCTGATGAAGTACTTTTTTTCTATTTTTTACTTTTCTACTCACTCTTATCCTTGCCCCCATTCTCCAGTCACTCTCTACCTCTCCGTAGTTACCTCCAGCATACTATCAGTCTCACCCACTCACTCCTCACTGCCTCCAATCCTTCTCTAGCAAAGAATTGTTGGCTATGCATTTCCCTTTCTTCCTGCTCTTACACAGCTGTCCCTGCTGTACAGGCTGACTGGGCTACCTCTCCTTTCTCCCTGCACCTCCAAACCTCCTTTAATAGCCCTCATCTTTACCTGCCTGAGGAACTTCTCTACTTTCTAGAAAAATTTGGTGAGAACTCCCCAGACATTTCGCACCGATAAGCTGCACACTTTTCCGTATCTACTTACAGCACCCTTCTCCTTATGTCAGTTCCACCCCCTCCCCATATTTGGACCCCTCACCATAAAAACAACTATCCCTGTTGCCACTCCTTTAAGCATCTCCCAACAACAGCCTAGTGGAATCACTTTAGGCAACCTTCCACCATCCAAACGTTCCTTTACTCTTTATCTCCAGAACCCAGCCACACACATTACCAAACAGTTGGGAGCATTCCAACTTCACATTAGTGACAAACTAAAAAACATCGGCAGTCACTATTGTTTAGGAAGACACCTACCCTGCATCTCACTGCATCCTTGGCTACCCTCCACCTGCTCGTCTGACTCTCCTCCTGGCCCCTCCTCTTGCTTGCTTATCCCCAGCCCCATGAATAGCAGTGAAAGGTTACTTGTAGACACTACGCACTTTCTCATACACCATGAGATCCAAACCTTCCCCTCTGCGCAGTTGCACCATCCATCCCCATTACAACCTCTAACGGCTGCTGCCCTTGCTGGAGCTCTAGGATTTGGGGTGCGGGACTCCTCTTTCAGTACCCCCTCTCACCTTTTCACTTTACATTTCCAGTTCTGCCTGACACAAGGTCTCTTCTTTTTATGTGGCTCTTCCACCTACATGTGCCTACCTGCCAACTGGATGGGCACATGTACTCTAGCCTTCCTTACCCCCAAAATCCAGTTTGCAGATGGGAATGAACAACTGCCTGTCCCCCTCATGACACCAACACAACAAAAAAGAATCATCCTACTAATCCCTTTTCTTGTGGGTCTAGGACTTTCTGCCTCCACTATTGCACTTGGAACTGGAATAGCAGGTGTCTCAACATCTGTCACAACATTCCGCAGCCTCTCAAATGACTTCTCTGCTAGCAATATAGATACATCACAAACTTTATCTGTCCTCCAAGCCCAGGTTGACGCTTTAGCTGCAGTTGTCCTCCAGAACCACCGAGGCCTCAATTTACTCACTGGTGAAAAAGGATGACTCTGTATACTTCTTAATGAAGACTGTTGTTTTTACTTAAATCAATCTGGCCTGGTATATGATAACATCAAAAAACTCAAAGACAGAGCTCAAAAACTCGCTAATCAGGCAACTAATTATGCTGGACCCACCTGGCCACTCTCTAACTGGGTATCCTGGCTACTTTCAATCGTTAGTCCTCTAATACCTATCTTCCTCCTTCTCTTATTCGGCCCTTGTGTCTTCTGATTAATCTCTCAATTCCTACAAAACCACATCTAGACTATCACTAATCACTCTATATGACAAATACTGCTTTTAACAACTCCACAATATCACCCCTTACCCCAAAATCTTACTTCAGTCTCATCTGTCCCACTTTAGGTTCCCACACCACTGCCCCCATCCTGCTTGAAACCGCCCTGAGAAACATCACCCTCACCCCTTCATGCTGCCCCCAAAATTTTCACGCCGAGTTTTCGCTACTCTTTCTCATTTTATTTCTTCATTATTAATGTAAAAAGACAAGAATGTAAGGTTCTCTGAGCTGGCCATACCATGGTCAAGCCATCGTAACATTCCCCTACCCTTGTGATAATGTACTTTGTGATACTCCCCATCCTTGTGAATGTACTTTGTAACATCTTCCCCACCCTTGAGAATGTACTTTGTAACATCCATCCCTTGCCCACAAAAAATTGCTCCTAGCTCCACCACCTACCCCAAACCTATAAGAACCAATGATAATCCCACCACCCTCTCCTGACTCCTTTCTCAGACTCAGCCCACTTGCACCCAAGTGAATAAACAGCCATGTTGCTCACACTAAGCCTGCTCAGGTGGTCTCTTGTACGGACGCGCGTAACACAGGGGATCTACCCTTTTAAAACCATCAGATCTCGTGAGAATTATTCACTATCATGAGAACAGCACGGGAAAACCCACCCATGATAATCCAATGAGATTTGAATTATAGCTCATTGGACACAGCCAAACCATGTCAACATCTAACTTGTAGACGGCAGGTTGGATTTCTAGGCTGCTTAATGTCATTAATAAGTTGGTTTCCTCAGCTGGCTGCTACAGATTGTAGATCAGAGTTCTATTTTTGTGTATGGTCTGGCCATTGTCTATTTTCCTATTCAGTCTCTCACAGTTTAGAGTTGGGGGAATAACAAGGCAAAGATTTTAAAGCAAGGAAGTTTTAGGGCATAAACTGTCTGCTGCTGTTCACTATTGAAGAATTGATGAATCGTTTGCGAAGTTCCTAGAATGAGCTTGAGTGAGACTATCCTGAAATGGTAAAGTTGTGCTAGTAAGGATAATAAAATAGTCAAGTTATGTTAATGTCGATAGTGTGGTAGGGGACAGAGGCAGAAAGATAGGCAGTTTGGTTTTCAGTTGAGTGAATTAAAAGCATGGGAACAAGCATCCGTCTAGTTTAGCAGATATTCCTCAATGTTACTTCCTCTTCGCTTCCACTCAGCTGTGCATGATGCTGTAAGAAAGGTGGGAATATTCCTATGTTTTACGTAAATGAAGAGTCAGAGCTTAAATAAGTTGTCTAATGTCACACTTGAATTGTAATAAAGTCAGAATTCAAGCCCAATTCTGCAGGACTCTAAAGCCCCATGCTCTTTCCAGAATACCGTCATGCTACCGTACATAAATTTAAATATTACCCAAATCACCTTTTCATTGCCGTGTACGTGCGTGAAAGTGTATATTAATATGTATGTTTTTTGGGGAAAGAAAAATAGTGAGATGGACCTTGGTGTGCCACAAAATAAATACTTTCTGAATTTACAGATTTTTTTTCTGAGTTTTTTTGGGAGTGAGCTCAATATTTAAACTTGTATTAGCCCTTCATTTCAAATATTCTCTGTTGTAATAGAAGGCCCTTTTAGCTACTGAACTGTAACATATATCTTCTTAATACATGCTTTCTGTCTTTTATTTAATTAAGAGCAATTGGTAAAAGTAGCTAGATTTAACTTCAAATAATTAAAAGTATGCAATTCTTGGGAATCATTTCAGATTTTGCAAGTACTATGCAGTTTTTAAGAACTATGGAAATAAAACTTGAGGCTGTGCCTAGATTTACAGTCTTCACAGTTTGTAGTCTATGCTGCTGGCAATTTTACTTAGCTGGCATACTCTCCACAGAACATCATTTTATCTTTTAAAAACAATTACAATTATAATTAGTATTGTTATTACTTTCTTAGCCATCGCAGGAGAATGCAATGATCCGGTCTTCAGTTCATCAACATGAAATGCTGGGAATGCAGCCATGTTAGGCTGCCAGAATGGACTCCATGTTGCCTTCAGCTGAGCTAAACTCTGAAATGATGGGTAGGAAAAACCTCAGGAAGAAGATCACATTTGAGGAAGTTAGAGGGAGTCTCCCTAGAGACCACACTTGTAATTTTCTTTTCTTTTTCACGGAGAGGTTATCAACTTTCTCAGTTGCACCCAAACCTGGCTGTACATTGGGATCACCTATGGAGATTTGAAAATTTCTGATGCCCTGGCTGTACTCCAGACCAATTAAATCAGAAGCTCTGTGGGTGGGGGCCGGGTGTGCTGGCTCATGCCTGTAATCCCAGCACTTTGGGAGGCCAAGGTGGACCGATCACCTGAGGTCAGGAATTCGAGACCAGCCTGACCAACATGGAGAAACCCTGTCTCTACTAAAAATACAAAATTAGCCAGGTGTGGTGGCACATGCCTGTAATCCCTGCTACTTGGGAGGCTGAGGCAGGAGAATTGCTTGAACCCAGGAGGCAGAGGTTGCAGTGAGCCGAGATCGTGCGCCGCTGCACTCCAGCCTGGGCAACAAGAGTGAAATTCCATCTTAAAAAAAAAAAAAGAAGCTCTGTGGGTGGGGCAGGCATTAGTAGCTTCTAAAGCTCCTGTTAAAGAAAATGTTATCCAATGATATTTGTTTAAGTATTCTAAAGAAGACCTCATTCAGGACCATCACGAGAGGTGTAAGGACCAGTGCAATGAAATTTTGCAGTATGGAAGAGAGATTGGGCTCAACTTTGAATACAGCATGTACAAGTGGAAATTTAAAGCCAAGGAGCAGGGTGGGGCCCATGGATACAAAGTTACTAAGAGGAAATATCAGGAATAAAGGAGATTCTAGCTAAACCAGCTTAACAGGATTCTTGCTGAAGACAGGCCTGGATGTCTTCAACCAGTGGGATGGTGGAGGATGAGGAACCCAATCCAATATTGAGGTTTGATCAGACATCAAGGGTGAAGGGATGACCTAGCAGGGATCTTTGCTGAAGCTGAATTGTATAAGAAAGTGCACAGATAGGCTTAGGAAGAGGTTCAGGAGTCTGACTACAGTTTGGTTAGGCAAAGAATCTTTGTCAGTCCCTAGATGATTCCAACTTGCAGTCAAGTTGAAGAACCATGAATGATAGCACATTGCAGGTGGGTTTCAGAAACTCCCTGAGAATCTCTGACGGTAGCTCCAGATAATATCCTGGACAGTGGTGGATAATGGGGAGGCAATCATAGTGGATCTGGGCTATGAGGTGTCAGATGCTGGTACCAGTCTTAAGTCTGCACATAGGGCTGGCTCGTGCTCTGGGATGTGGCTGCATGTGTACACTGGACAAACTGACCAGTACAGTTCTTGACAGACACTGGATCCAAGCCTGCAGGACCTAAGGACTTGTGGGGATTGGCCTTCTTTGGAATAACTGCTTCTGCTTTATAAGAGTGAGCACTATCTTGCATCTCCATAACCCACGTCAAGTTGGAGAGACCTGACTTCCAAGTTGGCCTTGGGCACTACCATCCACATACCCAGCACTTCTGAGTAGCCCCAGCCAGCCTCTGCAGTCAGATGTCCCCAGCTTCTGTGACCATGTTCAGGGAAGGAACCAAACAGGCAGCTTACAGCTGAAGGTTTGCATTTGTCTACATAGGAGCAAGGACACATAGCCACATGGCATGCAAGGCAGCTTTTTAATAGAAGCAGTACACCTCCTCAGTAGACATAAATCCAGATGGGGCCACACCATACAGGTTCCACTAATGACTTAAATGGGCTAGGCATCCCAGGCACATCAGGGAGAGAGGTGTGAGAGTCTTGTTAGGGTAGCCTGGATTTTTAGATTTCCCCTCTTACTATGGTTAATGAGAAAGATCAAGTACTTACACACTGAAGACCAGTGGAGCATATTTGTTGTATCCAAATGGAATAGAACAATTGTTTTCAATCTTTACTATTCCACAATATTAAGACTTTTTTCTGTTTTCTCAAAGTTTCAGCAGAAGTGTTACAAAAGAGGCCCCAGAGAGTTGCCTTGCAATGTGAAGATACAGCAAGAAGATGCAGTTTCTATGAACCAGGAAACAGGCCCTCACCAGACATGCAATCTGTGGTGCCTTGATGTTGCACCTCCCAGCCTCTAAGACTGTGAGAAATAAATTTCTCTTGTTTATATGCTACCCATTTTGTGGTCTTCTGTTATAGCAACTGGAACAGACTAAGACAACCCTCATGACCAAATTAATTCCCAAAGGCCCCACTTCCTAATATCATCATATTGTGCGGTAGGATTTAAACATATGAATTTGGAGGGTATACATTCAGTCCATAACAGATGAGAATGAAGTTAGAAGGTTAGAGGAGGCAGTTGATCACAAATTATTTGAAACCATTTCTAGTATTCTGTGATCAAGAAACAGAAGCTATTTTAGAGATATAGTTCATGCCTCCACTATTCCCACTTTATAACTAGAGAAACCTAGGTCTCCAGGAGTCACACGTCCAGAGTCACAAAGTGATTAGCAGTGTGCTGGGACCACAATAATCATCTCTTAGCTCCAAGCCTCATACACTTTTCAAGCCACAGGACTGACTCATAGTAACCTGACTGTCATAGGAATCCTACTTCTTTCCATTGGATTCAGCAAATAGTTAAGCAGATTCTAAATCAGGCTACAATATTAAATCCAGACAGCCTGTGTAGAAATAAAGACCAACTACATGAGAACAGGGAGTAGATATGCATTCAGAGATTACTATAGTGAGGGAATCATCCCTTGCATTTTGGCAGAGATTCAAAGGCAGACAGAGGAGTGGGAAAGCTTTATATTAGGAAAAAAGAGAATTCATGTGTACTCTGATTGGAAGCTGTTGGCATGGGGAAGTTGCAGACAGACTAACTATAAATGAGGCATCCTATGTAATGTTTAGGGGTGCATATTTGACTTTTTCTGGTAGTTCCTAGGTTGGAAGTAGGAAATTTAAAGAAGCTGTCAAGTATTGAAGCAAGTGCTGGCCATTTGAGGCCAATTGTTACAGGAGTTATTGTTTGGGTTCCTGGACTGTTTCTTAGAGATAGTAGTCAAATCTCTTGCAAGTCTGACTTGTGGATCATAGACTGGCTTCCTGGGCTGGTTATTGTAGATAATAGGGTTGTTTCTTGGCCTGATTTCTGCAGGTTGTGGATCAGAGTTCTATTTTTATGTAAGTTCTGGCCATTGTCCATTTGTCTATTCAGTCTCTCACTTGTCTCAATCCATTTACCATCCCCATTCTCTCATAATCCAAAATTTTTGTCATGCACTACATTTTCTGATTTATGTACTTGTGGTTTGCAAAGTTGCAGTGGGTGGGAGATTGTTTGGATTTTCTTATTCACAATGCAATGAATGTTTTAATGGGCAAGCAAAGATTGAATCACAAAAATTTCCAGCTCTGAAAAGCTTCACTGTCTGAGAACTGCTGCTTGTTGTTCTCATGAGAACAGTTGCTAAGATAAAATACAGCTTTTCTTTGGACTATTATTACTTTATTCATTATGTCTTTGTAAAATACCTACATCATACAAGAACTATTGCAACAGGGACTATAGGGTTATAAATATGTGTGTCCTTCACAGAGCATACATATGTGAAACACCTGGATTAAAATAATGATAGTGGATTATTCTGATTTTTAAGTAAATTGGAAGGCATGAAAACTGTTTTATTGGGGAAAAAAGCTTATTGGAAGAAACATCCTAAACAAATAAGAGATGGTTGATTATCCAGAAAAATTCATTTCCTCTCAATTTTATCAGACAAAAGATTATGCATTCCTTAGCCATCAGGGAAATGCAAATCAAAATCACAATGGCATACCACTTTAAACCCACTAGGATGGCTGTAATAAAAAGAGAGATAGTAACAAGTGCTGAAGAAATCAGAACCTTCATATACTCCTGGTGGGAAAGTACAATGGTGCAGCTACTTTGGAAAAAGAGTTTGGCAACTCAAAAGATGAAGCATAGAGTCAGTTACCATAAAACCCAGCAATTCCACTCCTAGGTATCTACCCAAGAGAAATAAAATAATATATCTATACCACAACTTGTACATGAATGTTCATAACAGCATTATTTGTAATAGCTCCAAAGTAGAAATCACCCAAACATCTATCAACAGACGAATAAACAGAATGGTATATCCATACAATGTTATGTAATTCACACATGAAAAGAAATGAAGTACTAATACATACTACAACATGGATAAATCTTGAATATATCAGGCTAAGTAAATAAGTCAGTCATAAAAGACCACATATTTTATGATTCCATTGATATGAAATGTCCAGAATGGGTAGATCTACAGAAATAGAAAGTACATTAGTAGTTGCTTCATGACTGTGGGCTGGGAAGAAATTGAGAATGACTGCCAAATAGTATGGGATTTCTTTCATGTATGATAAAAGTATTTTAATATTGATTATGGTGATGGTTGTACAATTTGGTGACTATACAAGTACTAAAAACAACTGACTAGCACACTTTAAATGAATACATTATATGGTATGTGAATTATATCTTGATAAAACTTATTTTTAAAAAGACAACATATTGTCGTACTATCTTATGTAGTGAATATAAGTAGTGAACAACACTTCTATTAAGGAACATTACACAAAACTTTAGGGCTTTAAGAAGAACATGCGTCTTACTTCATCATTATCATAGTCATATGCACAAAGGAGCACAGTAATAACAGATTTGGTGAAAACAAAGTACGTGAGGGAGATTTACATGGAATAAGAGTTGATTGAACTGCATACATATTTCCTGTAAAGTTCTTGTGTGTGTGTCCGTCATTTTATTAATGGAGTCGGAATGCTCAGATCATCAATTATCTATCAGATACTATGCTTGGTGCTTGGGAATAAGTAAGCAAATGGAAAAAATTGTAAGTTTAAAAATATGCACTTTGGAAGGCCTAAGTGGGAGGATTTCTTGAAGCCAGGAATTCGAGAACAGCCTGGGCAGCAAAGTGAGACCCTGTCTCTACAAAAAGTAAAAAAAAAAAAAAAAAAAAACAACTTAGCTGGGTGTGGTGGCATGCACCTGTGGTCCCAGGTACTTGGGAGGCTGAGGTGGGAGGATAGCTTGAGCCCAGCAGTTGGAGGCTGCAGTGAGCTATGATTGCAATATTGCACTCCATTCTGGGTGACATGGATACCTTGTCTCATAAATAAATAAATAAATAAATAAATAAATAAATAAATAAATAAAGTGAGTCAATGCTATAGGACATGTGAAAGTAAAAGCTACTTGCTCTCAAAGAGGGTTTCCCATTTGAGAAAAAAACACAGTCGCATGACCCTACTGGTTGAGCACCTATACTAATTAGGATTTTTTAGTAGCAGGTTGCATAAATTGATCTGAGCAATTGTAAGCCAAAGGGTTTTTCTAAGGGCAGGAATGCAGCTGGGTCTCAGGAAGGAATGGAACTGGAAACCAACCAGAAAATCTTCATCACCACCCCTGCCACTGCCCATAGTGTTTTCTTCCTGCTCTTGGCTCGGTATCTCTCTTCCTGCTGCTGCTCTTTCTCTACAGGCTTCTGCTAATTTATCCACAAGAAAGAGTATGGTCTCTCAGTTTATATGTCCAGCCACAGAGACAATCTATTTTCTCTTTTCCTCTCTCTCAGCATCTTCAATTTTAAATTCCTTCTATTATCAAAAGCAAATTAAGTGACATTCTTTTCACTGTAACTAACAGAAAACCCAGGAAAGAGTGACTTTAGTCTTTGCTACTCCAAGTCTGTGGACCAGCATCATCAGCATCATCAATGGGCTTGCAAGAAAAGCAGAATCTGAGGTGCTACTCCAGACCTATGAAATCAGGCTCTCTGCTTTCAAAGGACCTCCAAGGGATTTGAATGAACATTAAAGTTTAAGAGCTGGGTTAATCAATTTAAAAGATTTATTATCTCATTTAATGGGAAGGCCCAAGAATGGTGGTTCCAGGCTGGTTGATTCAGAGGCTCAACTGTGTCATCAGGACCAGTGATGACCAACAGCATCCTTCTACTGTTGTTTTCCTCTCAGTTCTTAAGAAGTTTGCAGCCTTTCCAAGCTTCCCAGCCATGCATAACAACGTCCTATAGCTGGAGGAAAAGGTATTTATTCTTTGGATTCCTTTTTAAGTGGGAGAAGAATCTTCCCAGTGTCCCCTCAGCAGATTTCCCATCACATATCACGGACCATATTGTGTTACACACCTGTTCCTAATGTAGCCACTAGTAAAGGAATTGAATTCTTGTGATTGACAGACTGATCAAGATTCACCCGCTGGATCTGGGGAGGTGCTTAACTTCCCTAGAAGCACCTGGCCTCCTATTCTTTTAACAGAACTGGGCTCTATGAGCAAGGAATGAGGGGAGAATGGGAGTTGGGTAGGCACTCAACTGTGTCTGCCACACCACTCCAGCAATAAGCACCTATGTGTGAAGCATAGCGTAGGAGGTATGAAGCAGAAAGCGCCTACGTGTGAAGCATTAGTAGTAGAAGAGTTGCCGTAACAAATGGGGACCGCACAGAAGGGTTCTTTGATCATTTCACACAAATTCCTCAGGAACCCCTATGTTCATATACTTGCCCGGCAGCCTTTGCTTCCTAACTTGAAAGCAATTTCTTCAAAGGCAACCAGATTGAAAACTCATTGCAACTATATTTTGAAGAGCTGGGAGAGGAATGAGTGAAACTGACATGGATATTTTCTGACATGTAAGTTCTTACAATGGGAGGTGGAATGTTTTAGTTTCTCCACAACGTCTTAATAAGCTGAACATTGGATTGATATATAACATAATGGAAATTAAAATTTATTTAACATTCATTAGGCACTTGGCAGTATTCTAAACACTATACATAAATTAGGTAATTCAACCCTCCTAACAACCCTATAAAGTATATACTATTATTATCTCCAATTTATAGAGGAAATGCTGAGGTGGAGAAAAAAATAGCTTGCCCAGTTACATACTGTGTAAGACACAGAGGCAGGATATTGGAAAAATGAGAAGCTGTAGGCGGGCTAACTGGAAGTGGGGCATCCTATGTCATTGCTTAGGGGTGTGTATTTGGATTTCTCTGGCTGGTCCTAATTAGGGAAGCTGTCAGCTATTAAGTACCGGTTATTTTGCAGGGGTTGCAGGAGTTATTGTTTGGCTTCCTGAATTGTTTCTTAGAGATGATAGTCTGAATTTAAACCCAGAAGGTCTAATGCCAGGGCTTGTGCTCACAGTCTTTGCAGCAAATGAGCATTCAGCGGTTTTTATGCACATCTCCTTCTGAAACTGGAAAAGTCACTGGCTAAAAAGATCTCAGGTACCATTATAAGAATCTGGGATTAACAGCCAAGGAAGATGTCTTTCTCTTAAGCAAATATTAAACCACACAAAAATTCAATGCAAAGTTATAAGCTTAAAGGAGCTTGCTGCCAATTTTGTTTTACTTCATCTGCCTATCTAGTGATGTTATACTTTATTGAATCAACTCAAGGGAAAGAAATGTGCTTGTTATCTAATAATGCTACCTGCTATTTTGAACACTTGATAGCCTCTAAAAACGTATATTTATATATCCCAATTACAGGATAATAATGTGGGGGAAAATGTATTACAGCTAAAACAGCCAAGGGTTAGTATCCCCAGTTTTTCTCTCTCTTGACTGCTGGTTTTTAGTAGCTACATTTGGATGTGATTTAATAAAATCTGAAGCTAATTTAATCTGTACTCTATATGATAACTATAACTTCATTATTCTTAGGTTATTTTTGTAAGAAAAAAATTAATAACCTTGTTGTTTTCAATAAGAATGAAAACCCTTGCTATCTTGACTCAATAAACTAATTAGTTTTGTTTTGTTTTGTTTTTTTGCTTATAGTACTTAGAGTTATCTAAAGTAATAATATATAATTCTTGGATTTTAGTTAGAAATTTTATTCTGTTAATCACATCCCTTGTCTCTGTGGTGAATTCAAATGGGCAAATATAATTTGAGTTATAAAATTTATGAGTTTTAAAAAATACTAGAGGATCTATTGGTTCACATATAGGAAATTGTTAAGGTATTGGCTAATCAATTATTCATAGAACTAATGAGGAGAAAATTTTATTGACCTCAAATTAAAAGTAAAAAGAAGAAAAAGAAGGAAAAATGTGGTATGTTTTATATCTGAGTTATTTATTAAGTAATGGTCTACCTAATAAAGAATATTTGGTAGAATTACACATGTAAATGATCTCATTTAAATTATAATGACTAAATTTTTATTTGAGTATAGGTTTTTTTTTTTTTTTGCCTTTAGAGCATCTCTAGCATCAATTAATTTAGCAAGGTAAAAACTAACCAAATAGTTTCTAATCACTCAGAGGTTCATTCAACTTGCCAAAGGCTCCTGGTTTTATCTTTCCCTATCATTATCTGGTTCATTAAGCACTCACTGGAACTTTCTGTTGCAGAAACTGTGGAAATGTGATACAATATAAGGAAAGGTCAGTTGTGGGCAAGTGCTCATAATCTAAGAGATAAACTGAAAAACCACATATTAAAATTAGCTTATGACTATAAAAACAGGGTTCCTCAAAAGCAACGGCAGCAAAAGCCAAAATTGACAAATGGGATCTCATTAAACTAAAGAGCTTCTGCACAGCAAAAGAAACTACCATCAGAGTGAACAGGCAACCTACAGAATGGGAGAAAATTTTTGCAATCTACTCGTCTGACAAAGGGCTAATATCCAGAATCTACAAAGAACTCAAACAAATATACAAGAAAAAAACAAACAACCCCATCAAAAAGTGGGCAAAGGATATGAACAGACATTTCTCAAAAGAAGACATTCATACAGCCAACAGACACATGAAAAAATGCTCATCATCACTTGCCATCAGAGAAATGCAAATCAAAACCACAATGAGATACCATCTCACACCAGTTAGAATGGCCATCATTAAAAAATCAGGAAACAACAAGTGTTGGAGAGGATGTGGAGAAATAGGAACACTTTTACACTGTTGGTGGGATTGTAAACTAGTTCAACCATTATGGAAAACAGTATGGCGATTCCTCAAGGATCTAGAACTAGATGTACCATATGACCCAGCCATCCCACTACTGGGTATATACCCAAAGGATTATAAATTATTCTACTACAAAGACACATGCACACGTATGTTTATTGCGGCACTATTCACAATAGCAAAGACTTGGAATCAACCCAAATGTCCATCTGTGACAGACTGGATTAAGAAAATGTGGCACATATACACCATGGAATACTATGCAGCCATAAAAAAGGATGAGTTTGTGTCCTTTGTAGGGACATGGATGCAGCTGAAAACCATCATTCTTAGCAAACTATCACAAGAAGAGAAAACCAAACACCGCATGTTCTCACTCATAGGTGGGAACTGAACAATGAGATCACTTGGACTCGGGAAGGGGAACATCACACACTGGGCTTATCATGGGGGGGGGAGGGGGAAGGGATTGCATTGGGGAGTTATACCTGATATAAATGATGAATTGATGGGTGCTGACGAGTTGATGGGTGCAGCACACCAACATTGCACAAGTATGCATATGTAACAAACCTGCACGTTATGCACATGTACCCTAGAACTTAAAGTATAATAAAAAAAAAATAAAACAAAAAAAAACAGGGTTCCTTTCCTAAGTACATTGTTTTGTTTTATTTATTTATTTTTAGAGATCAGCCTAGGGTGGTCCTGGCCTCAAGTGATTTTCCTGCTTCAGCCTCCTGAATAGCCAGGATTACAGGTGAGAGCCACTAAAAGCCACCACACCTGGCCACACTTAGGACTTTATTTAATTCAATCTTAATGGATTGATCAAATAGAATGTAGCATATTAATTTTTTCATGGAACCTGAAAGCTTAATGTGAGACATTGTTGACAGTGAAACATCTTTACATGCTGGTTGGCCCCCCCTGTGACGAGGCTGATATTATCATCTTGTATTATCAAACACTTGATTTTCAACCTGTTTTCCATCACTCACTTTACTCAATGCATTTGCTTTATACTCCTTGCAGAGCTTAGACTCAGACAGCAGCCTTTGGGGTTCACAGATAGTACACCTGTGGCTCCTATGTGGTCACCCTTTCCCTTTTCCCAGCCCCTGGCAACCCTGCAGACTTAGCCTAAGAATTCTCCAAGTGTGCTCTGGGTCACCATGACCAGTCTGTCAGTGTTAAAATGAAACTTAGCACTGATTGCCCTTACTGCCCTAGAGCCTCTCACAAGTTTCCCTTTCTGCTGAGCATGGTCTCAGCTAAGAATCTTCAATCTTATCTACTTTTTCTTTCTCATTCTGGGTAGCAGAATAGCTCAGAAAAAAAAAAATCAACTAACTGCCAATGCACCCAAGCCTCTGCTTGGAAATTCTCTCATTGGTTTCTGGTTTATTTTATAGCATTTCCCTTTTTCTTTTATTTATTTTCCATCAAAACATCCATGATTCCTCTCCATTGCCTTTTTTTTTTTTTTTTTTTTTTTTTTTTTTTTTTTTTTTGAGACAGAGTTTCACTCTTGTTGCCCAGGCTGGAGTGTAATGGCGTGATCTCGGCTCACTGCAACCTCTGCCTCTCGGGTTCAAGAGATTTTCTTGCCTCAGCCTCCTGAGTAGCTGGGATTACAGGCATGCGCCACCACACCTGGCTAATTTTGTATTTTTATTAGAGACAAGGTTTCTCCATGTTGGCCAGGCTGGTGTTGAACTCCTTACCTCAGGTGATCCGCCTGCCTCGGCCTCCCAAAGTGCTGGGATTCCAGGTGTGAGCCACTGTGCCCGGCTTTCTCCGTTGCATTTTTAACTGTTTCTCCTACATGTATCATATTTTGTTCTATGTTAACTTTTTGGTCTACCTATCTATTCTCAATGGTAAAGACTTTGAAGAAGTGTAATTGGTCTCACTCCTCATTGTTTGTTTCACAGCCCCTAGCATAGGCAGTGTTCAATAAATATTTGACACCTATACTGTTGAATGTGAGGGTAGGACCAATTTGGGAATATCAGGGAGGGGGGTTCTGTGCAGCATGCATGCATTCATTCACTCATTCATTTATTCATTTAATAATCATGCCCCAGGTGCTGCAGTGTGTGAGGGCTCTTACGGAGTTTCATGATTTACAGAAGTTCCACAAATGGGAAGATGGAAGACTCTTAGAAACAAACTGTTCCCACCACAGCACTTTGTCCAGACATTGCTGAGTGTGGAAGGACTGATGGAAACTGAGTAGGCTCACAGATTTAATTGCAAGTGTCTTATGGCAATAGAAAATTTAATATATTCTTCACAGTGTGATGAAGGGTTGTAAAATCTCATCTCTAACGATTTCATGAAACAGATACCATGTAAGAAGAATTTTTTTGCACCTACTTTCTAGATACACAGTTTCACAAGATTTTTTTGGTTGGTTTAGTATCTGCTCTTCAACGCTGTGTTGAGAATACACTTAAAAGAATCCCATTTTAACCTTGCAGAATGAGTTGCAGGTGTTTTTCCTTATTTCTTTGCCCAAATATCAAGTTGGGAAACTCAGCCTTGTAATTATATACCAATACTACATAAGCTGCTGATTATCTGCATGCGATTCACTAATTATATTGTCTCTCCTCTTTCCTTACCTAAAGGTTACATTTACATAAAGGATATTCAAGGATAACACTTTATCATCAAAGTGGTTTCTGCCCTTAACATTTAAATTACCAAGTGTAATGAGAAGAACTAATCTGACAGACATCTCAGTCATCCTGGATACAGGCTTTTTGACACTGTCATGAAATTATCTTCATTGAATAGCTATAAGATCCTAATGTCTCAATTACAAGTCTCCCTTCCCACACTTTCTGTCTTTCTACTCTGTCTTTTGTAATCCTCCACTCAATTAAGAGCACAAAAGTGGAAGAATTACAACAAACTTTTGTGCAGTTCCCAAAGTGAGCTGTGCATCAGAATCACCTGAGGGGTTTACACACACACACACACACACACATACACACACACACACACACACACAGAGAGAGAGAGAGAGAGAGAGAGACAGAGAGACAGAATAATTCTGTAAATCTAAGTTGTGGCCCAGGAATTGTATTTTTGAAAGCTTCTCAGGTGCTTTTGAGGCAAGCCAGGAGTGTAAAATAATGGCTTACTTAACAGTGAAGCAAGTTATGTAAAAGCTGCACCAAAGCAGGGGTTTAAGAGTGATACACAAATAGTGTCCCAGCATCCAAGAACTTCTAAAAAATAAGGTAGCCATTTTTTTTTTCAGTTGGGCTCATGCTACAAGCAAACGATTTCTCTCTAAGTCATTTTGGGGTATAAGTATCTCTCTACATCTTCCCTGCCCCTAACTACCACTGACTATAGCACCAGAGGACAATAGAGGCAGCTGTACACAATGTAAAAGACATCATTTCCTTAGTAAAAGAGGCAACCTCCGTTTCAGAAAGATTTTGTGTTTGATTTTACATTTTTCTTAGCTCAGGTTCCCTCAGACCCCAAGACAAGGACTTAGATGCAAGCGAGAGAGTAGGGAAAGTGAGACAGGGAAGGGAGAAAAGCCAATAAAGGGTGCATCATTGAGCAGGCTGCCTCTGTAGGTAACAGGGGCTCAGTCACCCTGGCTGGGGGATCTCCAGGGAGCACTGTTGCCACACCCCATGAGTTCCTCATCAGAAACTGAGAAAGCTAGAGTATTTATCCAACAGCAGCAGTCTCAGGCTGATTGATGATTGCCCCTGGTGGCATTAAATCCCAGTCCCCTATTCTTGGGGGATGCCCTGTCATGAACTAGGCATGTATCTACAGTGCCCAAAGAAGCCTTGAGCAGAGAAGCAGAGGTGTGGGTCCTTGAGTGTGGAAATTGTCCATGTGCATAAACTGTCCTCCACTGCTGCAGGTGACTTCAGAGTGGGCTGGGGGAATATGGGGCAGGGTGTCTAACATCTGTGACAACATCTAAAGCCTTCATTTTGAGACATTTCCAACTGGATATGGTGTATGGTGTTCAATCTCAAAGGCCCACGTGTACAGAAGTGATTCTGCCAGTACAGACTGATTTGGAACATGGTCAGCAGGAAAGAGAAGACAGAGAAGAACCAAGACAGAGACAGTTCCCTTCACTACAGCCATAGAAAGTGTCACTTAGTCCTAGGTAGGAGATAATGGATGGTGTTCTATTATTGGACTGTCTGCTCTCAGATCCTGTCTTTCCTACATGCTGTATGTCAAGGAATACATTTTCCAGGCACATTTGCTTTCTGGCTTTCTAGATAGATTTCGTGTTGCCAAAGATTGAAGAGGAGGAGGAAGGGAATGTCAGAGCATTTTTTCCCATTTTTCCCTTCTTTGAGGGCTGTCTCCAGCAGTTCCTCTATTTTCTCTGTGATTCCTGTTCCCACAGGACAGCCTCACTCTCCTGGTCTCAGCTCCCACCAGGCAGCCCTGGCCAGAAATCTAGCTCCTGTTGGAAAGCCCCACACTCTGGGCTCTGGAACCCCATTCTTTACCTTACTTTATAGTTCTGGAGATCAGAATGCCAAAGTGACTCTCACTGGGCTGAAATTGAGAGGTTGGTAGGGCTACATTTCTTTCTAGAAGCTCTAGGAGAGAATGTGTTTTCTTGCCTTTTCTAGCTTCTAAAGGCTATCCTCATTGCTCCTTACATTTTCAAAGCCAGCAATGGCTGGTTGAGTCTTCATTACATGACACCTTTCTGATCTATTTTTCTGTTTCCCTCTTCCACATTTAAAGACCCTTTGATTTATTTAGTCCCACCAAGATCGTCCAGGATTATCTCCATATTTTAAGGTCAGCTGATTAGCAAACTTAATTCCATTTACTACCTTAATTCCCCTTTGCCATATAATGTAACACACAGTCATAGTTTCTAGGAATTTAGACATGAACATCTTTGGGAAGCTATTATTTGGCCTGCCATACCACATTTCTCATATATCAGCATCTCTGTTTCTTCTAAAAAACAAAGTCTTCATGTCCTGGAAATGTGCATAGTTATATCGAAGGAAAAAGAAGAGGCAGCTATGAGGAGCACAATGCAATAGTATTAAGAAGTGGGGCATTTAGGGGGTGATTAGGTTATCAGGGCATAACCCTTATGAATAGGATTAGTGTCCTTGTAAAAGGGGCTCAAGGGAGATTATTTACCCCTTCCACCATTAAGGACACAGCAAGAAGGCACTGTCTTTGAAGCAGAAAACCCTTGTCAGACACTACATTTGCTGGTGGCTTGATCTTCGAATTTCCAGCTTCCAGAACTGTGAGAAATAAATTTCTGTTATTTATAGATTACCAGTCTCAAATATTTTGTTTGTAGCAGCACAAATGCACTAACACAACTAGTGATTCATGTATTTTCTTTTAGCTTAAAAGGAAGATGAGTTCTCATTATATGTTTGTCAAATATTTAGTTCACATGAACATGATGTTATGTATAAAACATCCTCCCAGTGTAACATGGAGTATATGAAGTTGGATCTGAAATGCTTTTACCCTCAAGAAAACTTTAGATCTACCATAGACTTAAACATGTACACAATATAGAAAACTGAATGGAGGGAGTGAGAAGAGGTTAGTGAAATTCTGTGTGTTATCACAGAATTGCTAAATCAGTTTCAAACTTCTAAATTCAGACCCTGGTGATGTGTCGATAACCTTAGAAATGTCTTTTAAATATCATCTTGGGGAGTGGGTAAGGGAAACAAAAGCTCCTGGGAGATTTGGTCACAGGAGGTGAAATATATCACGCTATCTGAATTTCAAATTAAATGTGGGTTTTATTTTCTAATCATTTGGAGTAAATAGGATGCTCCCTTTTCCTATCGTTTTTTACTCCTTATGAATTCGTCTAACAAATAGTTATCATGTGACAGCCATATGGATTTCTCTGTATTGTTTTTTCCTACTCTTTCAGATCAGTCTCCTGCTTCTCAGTAACTTGCCTTTTTCTATTCCCTGTTTTAAATCCTATTAGATACCCCTCCTTTTCCCCGTTTTGATAGCTATCTGTCCTTCATTTCTGAATAAAGTATTCTACTTTTGAGAAAGAAAAGAAACTTGCTATCTGAAGAATGAAAGCCGCCTTTAATGATTAGGCCCAAAGAGGCATTGAAATGCAATAGCAGGCATCTCACTTCTCCCCTTAAGCTAAATAACAGGTCATTGCTATGTGTGCTCTAGGTTAACTGACACCAAGTAGTCATAGAATGCCATATGCTGGACACCATAACTCATACCTTATAGTTCAGCAATGCATAACTAATCACTAACTGTATTGGTCCATTCTCGCACTGCTATAAAAATACTACCTGAGATTGGGTAATTCAGAAAGAAAGGAGTTTTAATAGACTCACAGTTCTGCATGGCTGGGGAGGCCTCAGGAAACTCACAATCACAGCAGAAGGTGAAGGGAAACTCAGGTACATCTTACATGGTGGCGGGGGTGGGGGGCGGGGAGGACACTGCCAAACACTTTTTTTTTTTGGAGATGGAGTCTCACTCTGTCACCCAGGCTGGAGTGCAATGACACAATCTTGGCTCACTGCAACTTCCACCACCTCCTGGATTCAAGCGATTCTTCTGCCTCAGCCTCCCAAGTAACTGGGATTACAGGTGTCACCATGCCCAGCTATTTTTTTTGTATTTTTAGTAGAGACGCAGTTTCACCATGTTGGCTGGGCTGGTCTGGAACTCCTGACCTCAAGTGACCCACCTGCCTCAGCCTCCCAAAGTACTGAGATTACTGTTGTCAGCCACTGTCCCTGGCTGCCAAACACTTTTAAACTATCAGATCTCATGAGAACTCACTCACTGTCATGAGAACAGCATGGGGGAAACTACCCCCATGATCTGATCACTTTCCACTGGGTCCCTCCCTGCACACATGGGGATAAAATTTGAGATGAGATTTGAATGGGGATACAGAGCCAAACCACATCATTCTGCCCCGACCCCTCCCAAATCTCATGTCCTTTCCACATTTCAGAACCAACCATGCCTTCTCAACGGTCTCCCAAAGTCTTAACTCATTCTAGCATTAACTAAAAAGTCCAAGTCCAAAGTTTTTTCTGAGACAAGGCAAGTCCCTTCTGCCTATAGCCTGTAAAATCAAAAGCAAGTTAGCTACTTCCAAGATACAATGCGGTTACAGGCATTGGGTAAACGATTCCATTCCAAATGGGAGACAGTGGCTAAAACAAAGGGACCACAGACCCCATGCAAGTCTGAAATCCAAAAGGGCAGTCATTAAATCTTAAAGCTTCAAAATGATTTCCTCCGACTCCATCTCTCACATCCAGGGCACAGTGATGCAAGAGGTGGACTCCCACGCCCTTGGGAAGCTCTGCCCTTGCAGTGATGCAGGGCATAGCCCCTTTGGCTGGTTTCATAGGCTGGTGTTGAGTGCCTGTGACTTTTCTAGGCTCATGGTGCAAGCTGGTTTTGGATCTACCATTCAGGGATTTGGAGGATGGTGGCCCTCTTCTCACAGCTCCACTAGGCAGTGCCCTAGTGGGGACTCTGTATGGGGGCTGCAATCCCACATTTCCCTTCTCCACTGCCCTAGCAGAGGTTCTCTATGAGGGCTCACCCCTGCAGCAGACTTTTGCCTGGGCATCCTGGCATTTTCTTACATCCTCTGAAATTCAGGCAGAGGTTCCCAAAGCTCAACTATTGTCTTTTGCTCATTTGCAAACCCAACACCATGTGGAGGCCACCAAAGTATGGGCTTGCATCCTCTGAAGCAATGGCCTGAGCTGTACATTGGCCACTTTTAGCACAGCTAGAGCTGAGCAGCCAGGACGCAGGGCACCATGTCTCAAGGATGCAAGGAGCAGTGGGGCCTCTGGCCCAGCCCATGAAATAATTTTTCCCTCCCAGCCCTCCAGGCTGTGATGGAAGGGGCTGTTGCCAAGATCTCTGACATGCCCTGGAGTCATTTTCCCCCCCGTTGTCCTGGTGATTAACAGTAACAGACTCCTTGTTACTTATGCAAATTTCTGCAGCCAGCTTTAATTCCTCCTCAGAAAATGGGTTTTTCTTTTCTACCACATGGTCAGGCTGCAAATTTTCCAAACCTTTATGCTCTGCTCCCATTGTAATCATAAGTTCTAATTTCAAATCATCTCTCTCAAGTTCAAAGTTCCATAAATCTTTAGGGCAGGGGTAAAATGCCACCAGTCTCTTCGCTAAAGCATAGCAAGAGTGACCTTTGCTCCAGTTCCCAATAAGTTCCTAATCTCCATCTGAGACCACCTCAGCCTGGACTTCATGGTCCATATCACTATCAGCATTTTGTTCAAAACTATTCAACAAGTCTCCAGGAAGTTCCAAACTTTCCAATAGCTTCCTATCTTCAGAGCCTTCCAAACGGTTCCAACTTCTGCCTGTTATTCAGTTCTAAAGTTATTTCCACATTTTCAGGTTACCTTTATAGCAATACCCCACTCCTGCTATCAATTTTTTGTATTAGTCCATTCCCACACTGCTATAAAGATACAACCTGAGATTGGGTAATTTATAAAGAAAGGGGGTTTAATTGACTCACAGTTCTGTGTGACTGGGGAGGTCTTAGGAAACTTACAATCATGGCAGAAGGTGAAGGGGAAGTCAGGCATGTCTTACATGGCAGCAGGAGGGCACGGGGGACACTGCCAAACACTTTTAAACCATCAGATCTCATGAGAACTCACTCATTATCATGAGAACAGCACGGGGAAACCACCCCCATGATCCAATCACTTCCTACCAGGTCTCTTCCTTCGCATGTGGGGATTACAATTTGAGATGAGATTTGAGTGGGGACACAGAACCCAATCATATCACTAACCAACGTTATTTCTATAAATCAGTGAGGATTTCTGTGAAACAATGTTGTACAAGCCCATTCTTTGTCCCCTTTGCCTTTAAAATTCTATTTGTTGTATCAAAGGCCAAAGGGAGAACTCACCCCCTACAGCAATTTGGAAGTGTATCCCAGTCCTCAACCTTGGCTCACATAAATTTTCCATATTAATTTTGCCTCAGTTTCTTTCTTTAGGTTGACACTTCTGTTGTAAGTCAGCAGGATTCAGTGATCCTTCCACTCATGACCACTCAGCATTTCCTGTTGGACTTGGGAGCTTGGCACCAGCATGAACTCACTGTGTTCCTCTAATTCCAGAGGATCATTGGGTGAAAAGGGTGAGACCTCCTGAATCTGGAACCTCCCTTTCTTTTCAGGTGAAGTCTAGACTTTATTTGGGCTGTCCTTTCTAATCCTCCCTTTCTAGAATGAAGGTTCCATCTTTGTCTTGTGGACAAAAGATTAGGATTTCAAGGAAAACAGAAAGGAAAACTGCCTTTTCCACCTCTGCCTTAGTGTCCGAAGGTCTGGATGAAAAGGTACTGGAAGTTTAGCATAGATTTTTTTTCCTTTACATGGCACACTTTTAAAATTGAAGCTGTTTCCTGTTCTTTAAAATATAGACTTGGATATTCATTTATGACCAATTTCTTAGTTTTAAACTGAAAGGTGAATAAAGATGAGTTCTTTTGCACTGACGTTAAGGAATTTGAAAAAAACTTTTTTAGAGAGCTCTCCTTTAACTCCCCAGAAAAATCCTTTAAATTCCCAAATTGCCTGCAGGCTTTTCTCAGTACATTGGAGACGTAAATCTCAGCACGTCATTGAAATATTAACATCCAGAGAATAAGCTAAGCAGTGTTCCAGCCGAGATAAGATTTGAAACAAAGTTAAAGTTCTTAAAACCCATCATGAAATTCCAGTTCCTAAAGGATATCTTTAGTTCAGGAAAGAAACGTGTATAAAAATTAGTTTGTTTTAATTTACTTTTATGAATCTTGACCTTTTAAGATACATGTTTGTAATCCTTTCTACTGAACGAAACTAGAATATTTCTTTCTAAATTACTGAGGATTGTTGGGCTGCAAAAAGTTAAAATGCTGGGAGACACGCTATTTCTTACTCTGCTTGCCTGATGGCAGGACAGCAATTTACAAAGAGAAAGGGTTTCTTGCCTGCTTATTCCCGCATAAAGATGGGTCCCTTTACAATGCTCGCTCATCAGCTAGGAGACAGCAATACCAGAGAATCTAGGAGCAGACTTAACCCTTCCCACAAATGTACCATCCTATATTTCCCTGCCTTTTGGCACTACCCCACAGGCACCATTTTCCCCCTAGTTTACCAACTCTCTCTGTAAATATTCCAACTGGACTTTGTGTGTAGATGGTCACCTGAGAAGCTGAGACCCCAAAGAGTATAGTCAGACAGATGTGGGTTGTACCTCACTTGCAGCTAGGGAAACTTTCTTTTCTTTGAGCTGTGTTTGCGGTGGTTCTGGATATTTTGAGGATTGTGTTGCACATCTTTGGAGATGCCTGGTGAGTCTTTAATTAAGTCATAACCTCAGTTAAGGCATATTGGTTTGGATGACTCACTTGAAAAGATATCTTTGGTTTAAAAAGGAGAAAAAAAGAAGCAGGAATAAGGCTGTTTGTTCTGGCTGAAATCTGATAAGAGTTTTGAAATTTTTTTTAAAGAGCTCTATAGTCAAAAGATGATTTAGGCTAGGTGCAGTGACTCATGCCTATAATCCCAGCCCTTTGGGAAGTTGAGGCTGGAGGATCCACGAGGCCAGGAGTTTGAGACCAGCCTGGGCAACATAGTGAGACCCCATCTCTACAAAATTTTTTTTTAATTAGGTGGTTGTGGTGGTGCATGCCTGTAGTCCCAGCTGCTTGGGAGGCTGAGGTGAGAGGATTGCTTGAGCCTGGGAAGTTGGGGCTGATCCATGATCACACCACTGCACTCCAGCCTGGGTGACAGAGTAAGACCCTGACTCAAAAAAAAAAGTTGACTTAATTAAAAGCTGGCATTTAGTAGATATGTGTGTGTGTGTGTGTGTGTGTGTGTGTGTGTGTGTGTATGTAGACTTCTGTTGTCTCTATAGAAGCTCATCAGTCAACTGAATTCATTTCTTCTTTAACCTTTAATTATAGGCACTCCTTTGTTCTGCTTCTCTTTTGATGACATAATTTTTGCCAAAGATAATGTAAAACTTCCTTGACCTTTTGGAAAGCTTAAATTCTCCCTCTACTTTGAAATGTAAATTTTCTATCCTGTTTTCTCTCAAATTCAGTAAGAGTTTTGGACATAACTTGTTCCACTTACAGAGGTACAATTTAATCCATGCGTTCTTTTAAATTAGTGAGTTTTACTTGTCTTATGGCAGAAATTATAAAATGTATACCACAAAATATTTATATTTGTATTTTTACTATACATATATGCATGTCTGTGTTTGTATATTGCCTACCTGGTACCAAATTGACTTGTAAAAAATGCGTACTCATAAATAATAAGTGCAAAAGCTTTTCAAGTTCACATGACTTTAGTAATCTTTGATAAATAAGGCTAGTTTTAAAATTGCTGATAAAATAAAACTTGAATGTCTTCAGAACAGTCAGTATTAAATACAATTCAGACATTTTGCCTGGGACTACTGGCCAGAAAGGTTTAGAGTGTCACTGATAGAAGTTTTCAGGTCATAAAACTGTTGTTTTCTGTGATATTTTTGATAGTTGTTTGGTTTATCTATGATCTTATGTGTTTGGTTTTGAGCCTTCAGATTGTAAGGTCTAGACAAGTGCCCATAATGAGGTCTGGTGACTTAGGCCACCCCAGCTTTGGTGCTGAGCCAAACCCAGGATGTCCTCTCTGACTCAGTTGTGTCTCCTAGCCAAGATGGGAGGAATCAGATCCTCTAGGACTTGTCTTCATGGCCTTCTCTGTCCTGGGTTCTACACCTGGTACATAACAATTAAAATTGCTTACTTCCTAGGTTTTTCACTAAGAATTAGGGTTACTAAGAGTTAACATTGTAATTAATATATGTGATTAAAACTACTGTAAGAGAAACAATTCTGTATATAAAGTGTAAAAGAAAAATAGGATGTGTTTTGGTAAAGAAAGTTTTTTAAAAAGGTGTTAAAATGTTTAATAGATAAGTAAGTTTGCCTGGCTTAAAGGTGATTTAAAAGTTATTTAAATTAAAAAAGATAAACTAAGTAGATATAAAAAATTGGGGAAAAAGAAAATGGGAAAAATTGTAATAGGTTATAAAAGGCTTATGAAAATCTTACGCTGTGTGATCAAAGCTGATCAAGATTGGATGTATCTGTATATAAGGTTTTATTAAAATTAGATTTAATAAGAATACATTGATACAAGGATTACATTTGTTTTTTTCTTCTGAACAATATTTTCATATAGTATTAACAAGATACAGTAAAATATTTTTGTTCACCTTTTCAGTAAATTGCAAAATTTTTAAAAGAAGAGGAGAGTGGAAGAGATAATCTGATGCTGCCTTTATTAGGTCTTTTGATTGGAAACTGAGTTGCTGCTCTATTGAGTAAAAGTTTTTGCTTTCTGAAATCTTTGAATTGTCATTTTAGCTAAATAGATGACTATTATTTTAGAGTGACCTGTGATTTATTTTAGTATCAAGTGTCTTAAACCTTTGGTATTTGACATACCTCCCCAAAACAAATTTCAAATTCTAAAATTCAGTCTTTTTGCCCTCAAACTAACTCTTGGACATTCAAAAACATGGAGGGCTCTTGAAAATCCAAGAAGGACATATTAGACTTATTGGGATGTTAAAGGGATGTTAAAATCATATGGGAAGTATTATCAAATAAGAAATGGTGTTTGACTTTCTTTGAATTATCTTTGTGTGGATGTTATTAATGTATGCTCCAAAATTGTATGAGGTTTTTAAAAAATCTGATATCTCTTGATATATGCAGTAAATCACTTTTTATCCTAAAACCTTTTTTGCAAATTCTAAAGCATTGTGTCTTCAAGGAAATTAATGGAAAGGACTATGACAAGTACTCTTGAATACAGGTTTCTGATAACTTTGGAGATTATACCATTGGACTAGGTAAAAACATTCAGAACTCTAATAAAAAACTGATAGGTTTCTAAAAATTGCTAACCCAACCTCAAACAGAGCAAAAGTTAATTATATAGGACTGAACTGATAGAAGATTGAAATAATTTATTATGACTTCATTTTGTTTAAAATATTGTTGATTGCCTTTATATTTTGCTTTCTAGAGTCAATGCATTTTTTTCTTTTAAGCTATTTATAGTTTACAGCAATTGAGTAAAGTATACTTTCGTGAGAAAAATTGAAACATTTACCTTTCTCTCTACCTGATTTCTCTAGAATTTTAAAACTGTATTCTCATTTTATTGCAATGTAGCTATTTGTGTAAGTTCAATAAGAATCTCTTTTCCTTTTGCAACAGGACACATTGGAAACACTGGTTATTTTACCAAGGCTTTGACTGGAATGTCATATTTTCAAGTTTTAGCAGACTGCTTTGAGGGATTAATGTTGACTTTATAAAACCAAGACTTGGAAAAAATAACTTGGTATCTTGTCTATATGGTTCCTTTGCAGGATCCTGACCTTGGAGTAAGTAATGTCACTTTCTGATAGGCACAGAAACCTCAAGATATTGGGGGACCATTGGAAGACAGGATATTTTGGGACCTTTGGAAGATAGGAATTCAACCAACTTATGAGCTATCCTGAACCTTGACCCAAATAAACTCTCTGTATCAACATTGCCTCAGTTTTTTTTTCTTTTGGTCAACACTTTAAAGTCATCTTATCCTTAGAAACTCTTGCCCTTCTAGAGTAATTATTTTATATACTAAAAATTGATCTACATCAAAAATATTACTGCTCCAAAAGTCCTTTTCATAGTGTATGTCATGGCCAGACTGAGATGACCATAGACAGAACAGGAGAGGGGGAGCTAGTTCCAAGAATTAGACTAGAATGAAGGGGAACTATCAGGTGTCAGATAGGACATTTGTGTATAAGTAAAAAAAAAACAATTCAAGCTACCAAGTAGCATCTGGAATTCATAAAGGAACTGGAAAATAAGAACTAGAAAGACATCTGCTTTTGTGTGTCTGTTTTATTCTTCTTTATCTGCAGACTGGCTTTCTTGTCAATTCAGTCTCCATTGTAGCATATGGCCCCACACAGAGATTGACTGTCTCTCAATCCCAATTCCAAATTCTGCAGGAGGTGGGGGAGAATCTGAATGGCCAGTTTGGGTCAAGCATCCAGCCAACTATGATTAGGAATGCAAGAGCATGACATATGAGTCAGCTATTCCTAAAGAAAGAATAATCCCTGAGAGATTTAAAAGGGCAACAACACTAAATCTGGGCATATTCAAGTTCAAGTCCAGAAAGTTAGCCAAATTTGAGTTTGAAGGCAGAGTCCTCCAGGCTGCCAAGTCTGTCCAAAACTTCTGACACAAACTTCAAGTTCACAAGTTTCCCCAGACTACCCTCAGGCTTGATAATTCACTAGAAAGACTCACAGAACTCACTGAAAGATGTTATACTCATAGTCACATTTATTACAGGGAAAGGACATGACTTAGAACTAGCCAAAGGATGACACAGGGCAGAATCTATGGAAGGTTCCAAATGGAAAACTTTCATCATCCTTACAGGTTATCTTCTTGACATGAGTGAGTGTCAATATGCATAAAATATTGCCAAGCTGAGAAGCTCACTCCAGTTTCCGTGTCCACAGATTTCATTGAAGTTTCACTACCTAGGTATGTCTAATTGACTGCTCACATGTTTGAACTCAATCTCCAGCTCCCTTCCCCCAAGGCCAGACTAGTATCAGTGGCCCCAAACCCCAACCTTCTAAGCACACACAGTTGGTTTTTCTGGCATGGCACCCTAAAACTATTGGGTGTGACCCACCCCACCCTTAGTCACCTTGCTAGCATAAACTATTCGCTATAGGCAGAGGGGGCCCACCCTCAATAAAAAAAGACACTCTTATGAGGAAATTCCAAGTATTTAGAGATTTCCTCTAAGGAGCTGAAGACAAAGGCCAGATCTCTCTGTACATGGCCAAATTTCTTACTACACAGCAGCAAATACAGCCACTATTCTGTTTTCATGATCTTAACAAGAAAAGCATGGCAAGGTTGGCTCTAATCTTAATGTAAAGCTACATGTTTTCTGCTCTGTGATGATCATTAAGAATAGAGTCAGAGGCTTGGTGGTGGACACCATCTTCAACTGACATAGGAGAGAGATTCTAGCAGCAGCTCGCAGAGGGATTTATGGTAGTCAGTAGTCCATGATGGCTGAACAGGGGGGTAGTACTTGGCATGCTAAAGGTATACAGGACAATAGATGGTTCTGAAAGGTATAAAGGGCAATAGATGGTTCTGTTGAGTGGGACAGGTTCCAAATCCCTTGGAGTAAGTGAATTTAGCCTTCTAGATTCTCCCACATTCCTTTTCTATATTATTTTCTTTATTCACATATTATCTTAGGACCTCACAGCTACCTTACCAAGGCAGTAGCCCAAACCCCAGGAAGACTGCCCTTCATTTTCATTTTCTTTTTTTTTTTTTTGAGACGGACTCTCGCTGTGTCGCCCAGGCTGGAGTGCAGTGGCGCCATCTCGGCTCACTGCAAGCTCCACCTCCCAGGTGTATGCCATTCTCCCACCTCAGCCTCCGAGTAGCTGGGACTACAGGCGCCCGCCACCTCGCCCAGCTAGTTTTTGTATTTTTAGTAGAGATGGGGTTTCACCATGTTAGCCAGGATGGTCTTGATCTCCTGACCTCGTGATCCACCCTCCTTGGACTCCCAAAGTGCTGGGATTACAGGCTTGAGCCACCGCGCCCAGCCTGCCCTTCATTTTCCACAACCTGCTCCATTCACATGAACCCAAACCCATAATCAAAATCACTTAGTTTCCAGGGAGAATTGTAATCAGATAAACTAACGCATAATTCAAGTTAAATTGTATATGTTCTTTGAAATCCACTTTGAAAGTACCAATCAGCCGGGCGCGGTGGCTCAAGCCTGTAATCCCAGCACTTTGGGAGGCCGAGACGGGCGGATCACGAGGTCAGGAGATCGAGACCATCCTGGC
>NW_012121932.1:12331875-12351777 GCF_000951035.1 Colobus angolensis palliatus
ACCTGGAAGGCGGAGTTGCAGTGAGCTGAGATCCGGCCACTGTGCTCCAGCCTGGGCGACAGAGCCAGACTCTCCGTCTCAAAAAAAAAAAAAAAAAAAAAGAAAGTACCAATCAGAGGTACTTTCAACCAATCAGAGGTTCTATCCATAGGAAAAGAGAGTCAAAGTAAGATTTTAAAATTACAGTCAGGGACCAAGCTGTGAAAGTTATAGAAAGCAAGAAGATTAATCTGTTGTTTTAAACATTTGATGCAAATGAACAATGCTGGATTTAAAGAACAGAAAATTAAGCAGCATAAATGAATCAGATGGAGAGGAAATTCTCTCTAATTGGAAATAGATTGCTGTAGGGTTTTTCACAAACTCAAGTCACATAGATTCCTGCCTACCTTTTTCTAGTGGGATGGTAAACTGATTATTTCAGCTGAAACATAAAGAATAGATCAGAGAGAAAGAAACCATTCAAATCAATGATTCTGTAAGGTAAGTTTGATGTAATGAGTCTCTGAGACGGGACTTGTTCAAACTCTATCCCTTTTCCTGGCTTCTTCTGAATTTTGAGTATACTTCCTACTTGTGTACTGTCAAGAGTTTAGTTCCCAAAGAAACTAAACTATGTAAGTGAATTGTATGGAAGTAGAGAAAGAACTAATCTAGATGGATTTGAGCACTGCAAGAGTTTTAACATTTAATCCTGTGTAAAAACAATACAGAAGTTGCAAAACTGGATAGAGATCAGCTTTCTCATGCACTATGAGATGCAAACCCCAGGAGGGCTCTCAGGGTGTGGTTTGCCAAAAGGCTTTCTCCTGACATAGTCTGCAAGTCTGTAGGATTCATGTTTGAGTAGGTTAATCTGGGAACTGTCCATCAATTCAATAGGAAATCCAATAGTTTCCAAAAGACTGCCACATCTAAGACTCTAATATTAAATAGCATAGTAGACTCTATCTAGTGAATTGAGAGAGATATCCTCTCTCCATATATGTTACCAGTAAAGGGTCTTGACTGCAAGTTGTCCAGGTTCTTGGTGTTTGGAACAAAGAATTGGACAAAACGCACAATAAAGGAAAGAATGAAGCAACGAAAGCAGAGATTTATTGAAAAAGAAAGTATACTTCACAGGGTGGGAGTGACCAGAGCAGTGGCTCAAGGGCCCTGGTTACACAATCTTCCGGGGTCCAAATACCCCCTAGAGGTTTCCCGTTGGCCACTTGATGTACACCCCATGCAAATGAAGCAGTGGCTCACAATCAGAGGCCAAAGTGAAGTTACAAAGTTATACTCCTATGCAAATGTCTGCTTGGTTGCTTTCTGCAACCAGTCAGAAGTACTTTCAATTTTCCATCTGCCATGTAGAAACTGTGGGGAGCAGGGGTGTTGCAAAGGGAGTAGCCTCTGGTCCTTTTGTTACTTAGATGTGGAAAGCTGGGGTTTTCCTTTTGATTTAGTTCTAGGAAGTCAGAGTGAACTGGCCTTAGTTTCCTTGCCTCCACACCCTATTCTCCTGCCTCAAATTCACTAGATAATAGGATATCTCTACACAGGTATTCTCTCTCTCAATTCTCAAAGATAGTAGGATAAAAGATACCTCTACACAGTGGCTTGAATTAGCCCCTACTTGTGTAGAGATATCCTCTATCCTACTATCCTTGGGAAGTATTCTGGACTTGGGCAAATGCTCTTACTGTGGCCTCTGTTACCAACATCAGCAACATGTTACCACAGAGGAATCTGAGAAAACTTTATTTGGATAACACTGATTTTTAACATGGCTCAAACCTATTATTTCCATAGCTGGCATAGGGAAATCATTAGGTTTCTCTCCAGATGGGTAATGATTTTTGTAACTTGATTTACATTTAGGAATTTAAGGTTCTTAATGAAGGTTGACACATTTGTGAATCCAAATTATTGCATAGTTCTACTGATGATAGTAGTCATCTTATATGCTTAAAAAATATTCCTTTGGTTGGCTATGTTAATTGCTATAATTTTCTTCTGTCATTTTAAATCAATTTCTTCTTTGTGAAAACAAAATGTTACAAATCACCATTTTGTACTATTAAGTTGTAAATTACAGTGAATTGAACTAAAATGTTTCAGTTGTAACAAAGGATGGAGAAAATTATCAAAATTTACGTCTATACTATAATAGCTCAATGCTCATTGTCCTTTGTAAACACTGAAATTAAAACAAATAGCTGGGCGTGGTGGCTCACACCTGTAATCTCCACACTTTGGAAGGCCGAGGTGGGCAGACCACCTGAGGTCGGGAGTTCAAGACCAGTCCGATCAGCATGGAGAAACCCTGCCTCTACTAAAAATACAAAATTAACCAGGTGTGTTGGCGTATGCCTGTAATCCCAGCTCCCTGGGAGGCTGAGGTAGGAGAATTGCTTGAACCCAGGAGGCAGAGGTTGCAGTGAGCTGAGATCGTGTCACTACACTCCAGCCTGGGCAACAGAGTGAGACTCCATCTCAAAAAAAACAAAAATAGAAACAAAAACACCCCAAAACAAATAGCAATATTTATGAATTTATATCTGTTTATAAACACAATTAATTCTATTGATCTATACTTTTCTGGTCTTTATGAAACCCATTGTTCCTGTTGTGATAGTGGGATAGGTTTAGACTATTATGGTCACTTTTATCTTAAATTAAACATGCTTGATAAATATTTATACAGTGCCTACAGATGCTAGGTACTGCAGGGGACATAAAAGAAATAGACCTGCTTTTTTGTCCTTAAATATTGAGACTCACATAGACATAAAGATTCAGGTTCAGAAACTATTGTCTAGGGATTTCTATATATCTTCATTTGTGTCACCAGACAACCTCTCAAGGTAGATAAACTACTTTAGGTAGATATACATTATAAGGTAGATAGAAAACTAAGGCCTAGGAGTTGACTTGTTAATGTCACATAGTACGTGAAAAGACCCGGATCTGAAATATGTTCTTTTCAGTGCTAGTCTTACACTTTCAGCAAAATTCAAGGCAGAACAGGGTGAGTGACACACTGCAAAGAAAATGCTATGGGAGTTTGGGGGAGGTCACACAGAAACTTCTAAAAATTTCCCCATAAGTGATAATAATTTCCCCACGTGGGCTTTACTTTCCTCTTCATAGCCTCTCGGCTGAGGACTTCTGATCCCATTATTCTAGCTATTTCTCTTAGAAGAGATAACTTTGTGTTATCTATGTGTAGGTATGCCTTCACTTCTTCGACCTGCTTCTCTCTTATGGTCTCTCATTCTTTTTGCCTCTTTTTCCTTCGTATTCTGGGAGCGCTGTTGTAGTTAAACTGCCACATCACTTATTTGCTTTTCTGCAGTAATAGTTTTCCTCTGTACTGCCTCTAGTACAGATTCAAATTCTTCCACAACATTTTTGGTTTCTCTTAAATTTTATTTTGCTAGCTTCTTTTTAAAATTCTGCCTGCATCCAAGTCTATTCTCTTCTTATGTCTCTGTTCCTACAGGAAGGCTGTATTTTCTTGGTTCCTTGGGAAAACCAAGCAGATGTTTTCTAAAATTGTCTTCTACATCTTACAAAAAAATTTGTTTAGAGGATGTTTTTCTACTGAGTCTTTAGATTAAAAAATTTTCCAAATAAAGACAAGGTGGTGTGAGTTACCTAGCCTCACACAACTTCTTCACTAGAAAAATGATGTTCGTAATGATACTCACCTCATACAATTAGCATGGGAAGTAAATGAATTAATACATGTAAAGTACTTGCAGTAGTCTGGGTCCAGTCAGGTTACAGAAACCAGAGAGTAGGCTAAACTGGGAAAGGTTGATGTATAAATGTATCAACAAAAGGGTAATATAGAATATAAAGAAACTCTACATGGTACCCTATGGTTGAGGGAGGCAGGGAAAAAAAAAACTTGGAAGGGGCTCAGACCTTGTTGGAGAAGATGTGATTCTGCCCATTGGATAACAGAATTTTGTTGGTTTGGCCAGGCTGGAGCTGACCTGGGGCTGCTGGGCAAACAACAGGCCACCCTTTGGATGGCAGGCTTGTAACCAGCGGCCAGGGGTGTGGTCCTGCAGTGAGAGTCGGGTCATCTTCAGGGATAGGAGCCCTTCAGAGTACATGGGCTGTGTGGGTCTGTGTCCTGAGGGCTGCAGAAAGGCTATTGTCAGGCCAAGTCTTCAAGGTCACAGAGAGACCAGTTTGAGGTCTGTACCCGGTGCAGGCTCTGCCAAAATGGCCTCACTCCTATACTGCTAACTCCAGGTCATGCTGGAAAGGGCAGGAGAGGCTCTTCCTTTGACAATGCTCCTCTACTACCATCTACTGGAAAAAACATAACATTGCATTCACCTTAAAGCTCTCAGGAATTTCATTATCACAGAGGTATAAACTGAAATGTGTATTCAGAGCTGAGCAATCCTATATCGATAACTGACACAGAACTTAAAATCATGCCTGGCACACGGTAAATATCACATTGCTAGACATAACATTTTGCTATTATTATTGCATTCTTTTCTTTGTTTAATAATCTTTGAATAAAGAGACATCTATCCAGCTTGGTGTGGGCCAAGAGGCCAGGTATACTGAGTGCCTTTAGTTCTTCTCGGTACTAATTTGAGAACTAGTAGCTTCTCTCTCTCATATCTAGAATGAGCCTCAAGGTTGATGTAAACAACCCTTAGTACCCTTGTAGGCATTGATTTGATGAGCTATCCCTTGCCCTTCTAGCTGATTTTCCTGATTATCAGAGGCTAATGTAGTTTGTAATTTTTCTTTGTACAAATGTAAGTCAAAGATACAACTCCTTCACATGCCCTGCTCCCAGGGCCTGTTTTTTGGCCCTGCCCACAGTGCTTCCAAGATAGAATGCCTCATAAGATGTAATGCACCCTTTCCTCTGCTGGATGCTGTTGGTTCTGTGGCATCACAGGAGTTGCAGTCTCTGACTGGGTATGTGGGAACAGGGAAGGAGATCATCAGTCTGCCTGAAGCATTAAATTATTCTGGTGCAGTAAAGACAAGACCGTACGATTTTCTAGTTAGGCCATTCTAAAGACCAAACCTTTACCTACCTTCCTTGTGGCATTATATTTGCTCTTCTGTTTTAGAAGGTGGGTAGCAGAGTTCAGGAACATATATCTCAGCCAACTGCCATGCATTCCACTATTGGTAGACCATCCCAATGGACTCTGGTTTCCAGAGTTGTAGCCACTGTTTGCCATTTTATGTATCATTTCAAATATTTTTTTGAGAAGGTGAGAAAAAGGATATTAGGGAACATTAGCATGCTTTTTTTTCTTTTCTTTTAGAGATGAGGTCTCACTCACTACGTTGCTCAGGCTGGCCTTGAACTCCTGGGCTCAAGTGATTCTCCTGCTGCAGCCTCCCATGCCATTTTGTCAGAGGAGTTTGAACCAGAGCAACTCCAACTTAAATAGGGGTTGGGTAAAATAAGGCTAAGACTTACTGGGCTGCATTCCCAGACGGTTAGGCATTCTAGGTCACAGAACGAGACAGGAGGTCAGCACAAGATACAGGGCATAAAGACCTTGCTGATAAAACAGTTGCAGTAAAGAAGCTGGCCAAAACCCACCAAAAACAAGATGGTGGCAAGAGTGACCTCTGGTTGTCCTCCCTGCTAGACTCCCACCAGCTCCATGACTGTTTCCAAATGTCATGGAAATGTCAGGAAGTTACTCTATATGGTCTAAAACAGGGGAGGTTTGAATAACCCATCCTTTGTTTAGCATATAATCAATAAACAACCACAAAAATGGACAACCAGCAGTCTTTGGGGCTGCTCTGTCTATGGAGTAGCCATTCTTTAATTCCCTTATTTTCTTAATAAACTTGCTTTTGTTTTGCACTGTGAACTTGCCCTGAATTCTTTCTTGCACGAAACCCAAGAACCCTCTCTTGGAGTCTGGATCGGGATCCCTTTCCAATAACCTCTTCTGTTAAATCATGAATTTTTCAAAGTATAGATAGTAATAATAGCTACCATGTATTAAGTGCTTGCCATGTAGCAGCTGCCACCTTTTCTCATTTACCTTTAATGTGATACCATGCTGGAACTCAAATTCAGGTTACTGTAACTACAAAGTCCATGTTCTATGTTATACTGTACAGCTATACTATTTTACATTTTCTTTTCTTTTTTTGGAGACGGAGTCTCGCTCAGTCGCCCAGGCTGGAGTGCAGCCACTCCATCCTGGCTTGCTGCAACCTCCGCCCCCGGGTGCAAGGGATTCTCCTGCCTCAGCCTCCCTCACAGCTGGGATTACAGGTGCACACCACCGCGCCCAGATAATTTTTGTATTTTTAGTAGACACGGGGTTTCACCACGTTGGCCAAGCTGGTCTCAAACTCCTGGCCCCAAGCTATCCACCCACCTCAGCCTCCCAAAGTGCTGGGATTACATAGGTGTGAGCCACCACCTATAATCTATTACAGGCCCAACCTCTATTTTACATTTTCATTCCGTACATTTTTACTTTATTTTTTCCTAGCAAAAGTGTATAGGCTTTGTGATAGGCAGAATAATCACCACCCCAAAAGATATACATAATCCCTAAAACCTGTGACTGTTACTTTATGTGACAAAAAAAAAAAAGTGCGGGGTGGCAGCTTTGTAGGTGTGATTGAGTTAAGGTTCTTGAATTAGGGGATTATCCTGGATTGTCTGGATGACATTGTAATCACACTTCCTTGTAAGAGGGAGGCCGGAAGAGACCCAGCATATAGGGGAGGACAAGGTAACGTGACTACAGACATAGGGACTGGAGTGAAACAGCCACAAGCCAAAGAATGCCAGCAGCCACCAAAAGCTGGAAGAGGCAAGGAATAGATTCTCCCATGGAGCCTCTGCAGACAGCGCAGTCCTGCAGGTGCCTGATTTCAGCTTAGTGGAACTAGTTTTAGACTTCTGGTCCACAGAACTGCAAGCATAACATTTTCTTGTTTTAAGAACAAATCTGTGGCCAGGCACCATGGCTCACACCTGTAATCCCAGCACTTTGGGAGGCTGAGGCAGGCGGATCACCAGAAGTCAGGAATTTGAAACCAGTCTGGCCAACAGAGTGAAACCCTCTCTCTACTAAAAATGCAAAAATTAGCTGGGTGTGGTGGTGGGCACCTGCAATCCCAGTTACTCGAGAGGGTGAGGTAGGAGAATCGCTTGAACCTGGGAGGCAGGGGTTGCAGTGAGCCAAGATCCCACCATTGCATTACAGCCCAGGCAAGAAGAGTGAAACTCCATCTCAAAACAAAACGAAACAAAACAAAACAAAAGAACACATTTATTACAACAACCACAGAGAATGCTAACTGGTTTCTAGAGTGTCAACTCCAAACTGTTGGTGGTTTCCACAGTATACACATTAGTGGTAGAGGAGGTGGTGGAGTATCTGCTGTGGGCGTGGCTCATTAGCTCCACAGTATTTCATCCATTAATACTTGTCAGTTAGAAGGGATATTATAACTCATTGACTGTATCTCATCCAATATATCAACTTCCCCTTCAACATTATATTCACATGATTGTCAGGTCTCTGCCTAAACAACTTAGACAAGTCCCCCCACTCTGCTTCAAACAAGTCCTCCCACTGGCAGAGATTTCGCTACTTTTCAAGGTGTGGGATCTATACTTAGAGAGCTTGACTAATCAGACGTTTTTCCCCTGATATTTAACGTCAATCTGCCCTCTTATAGTTTTCATGCATGGGCTCTGGTTATATACCCTGGAGCATCAAAGAATATGTCTATTCCCACTTCCTCAGGATAGTTGATGAACTTTACCTTCACCCAAATCATAATGTGAACTCAAGAAATTCACAATCAACTAAAACCCTTAAGATTTTGTTCATGATTACTATTGTTAAACCACATCTACCCCCATATGTTTTGGCAAAATTAGCTTTTTGGACCCAACTATATTCTACACATACCCCTATGAAACTAGACCATGTTAGACTTGGTACATTGTTCCAGTTTGTAAAGATTCTCTTTGATCCTGGCTCAGTTATTCATGTACCCATCCCAGTTTCATGTTGTATGCACCTAAACCAGCATGCCATGATGTCAATATCAAACTCTTTAATAAAAACTTTGAATGGAATTAGGCCAAGGAGAGCCTAGCAATATAGCATTAGAAACCTTTTCCCATGAATTACAAAATTCCTAAGCACAATATCACTTTTGTATCCATAAGGATATCATGAGAATCTTTACCAAATGTCTTGTTAAAAATCCAAATAATACCATATCAATGTCATACTCTTTATCCATTTATGCAGTTCATACTTGAAAGTGCTATTTGAATTTGCTCATATATAAAGTTGCTTTATAAAATTTAAGTCCCTTTATACTTATTCAAGGAATCCAGTGGCCTAATGAGCTTGTCAAAAAAAGAAAATGAGTGAATAAATTCTCAGAAGTTCACTTTTTATTATAGAATTAAAATATCTGTTAGTTTTTTTGAAGTAGAAAAAGGGGTAATATTTTTCAGTGATATTTATGACTGTAAAAGGGCTACATAAGGCTCATAGAAAAAAGCCCCATTAACACTGAAGCATTAGGTAGAAAATAAGCTAATATCCTGAGTATAATGAAGGTGAGTGTTTGAGAGGTTCAACAATTCCAGTCTTCACTGCAACACTGTCCCCAGTCAGCCAAACCACAATGAGATACCACCTCATGCCAGTCAGAATGGTGATTATTAAAAAGTCAAGAAACAACAGATGCTGGTGAGGCTGTGGAGAATTAGGAACACGTTAACACTATGGGTAAGAATGTGAATTAGTTCAACCATTGTGGAAGACAGTGTGGTGATTCCTCAAGGAGGATCTAGAGCCAGAAATACCATTTGACCCAGCAATCACATTACTGGGTATATACTCAAAGGAATATAAATCATTCTACTATAAAGACGCATGGACACATATGTTTACTGCAGCACTATTTACAATAGCGAAGACATGGAACCAACCCAAATGCCCATCAATGATAGACTGGATAAAGATAATGTAGTATATATACACCATGGAATACTATGCAGCCATAAAAAGGAACAAGATCATGTCCTTTGCAGGGACATGGATGAAGCTGGAAGACACCATCATCAGCAAACTAACACAGGAACAGAAAGCCAAACATTTCATGTTCTCACTCATAAGTGGGAGCTGAACAATGAGAACACATGGATATGGGAATGGGAACAACACACACCAGGGCCAGTCAAGGATTGGTGAGTAAGGGGAGGGAGAACATTAGGACAAATAGGTAATGCATGTGGGACTTAAAACCCAGATGATGGGTTGATGGGTGCAGCAAACCACCATGGCACATGTATGCCTATGAAACAAACCTACACGTTCTGCACTTGTATCCCAGAACTTAAAGTAAAATTTTAGGAAAAAGTTTAGTACACTTTTGCCAATACAATTTTAAAGACAATATTTTCAATTTTTTTTTTTTTGTCAAAACTGTGAATCTGTGGATTTAGTTCATTTAATTCATGGAAAATGTCTGCTGTATAATTAGCAATGTCAAATCAATTAGCCAAATCAGACTGGCTTTTTATCATAAAATCTGACTTCATTTTTCCATTGAAATAATTTCATTAATAAACATTTCAAAAATGATTACAGAAAGCACTGAGAAAGAACTTCTAAATGCATTTAAAAAATAGATTACTAAAACCAATCAAGTTAAGATTAAATACTATAGATATATTTTATTCACTTTTATAGTAAGTTATAAAAAAAAGAATAAGCCTATATAACATTTCTCATTACTTAAATTATAATAATGCAATGCAATATAAAATATAAATTATTTATAAAGGCAGGGGTGTGATTAAAAATATGGTATTTCTTTGGTAAATGTGGGTGTCAGGTGATCATTGGCCCTTGTTATAAAGTGAGAATCATAGTGACCACCTCAGAAACACTCCATGAATGTCATATGCATCATGATGAAAATATGCATATGCACTTACTGAAAAAGAAAAGTATATGAAGGCAAAAAACCCCTATTTGATACAGCACAGGAAATAAATTTTGTTAACAGTAGATGGAAAATATAACACAATGTATGAAATGAAATAAGAAGAAGGTTGCATGTAAGGGGGATATATAGTTGATAATATAATTAGATAAATATATTTTAACTAACTTCATATTCATATAATACATGAATTTTAAAGAAATCACATAACATTTTAGTCCTTCAGGTCTTATCCAGTGTGTTTTCAAGAACCTGGTGGTCTGGTTACATTTAAAATACTTAGTGTCACTAACCAGTACTGCTCTACTGTTTGAAGGTGCTTTGATTTCTAGCTAATGAAATCTGGTAGAAATGAGTATTATGAACAGCTGAAAAACATCGCTTGCATTTTAAGGTATGAAAGAAGCTTTATTTAGTGATTAATATTTCTTACTGATCGTCTCTGTTTTGCATTCATTAAACACTCTATTAAGAGCAAATAATTTTTTGACACTAGTCAGTGTACAGAAGAGATAAGCCCATTAAAAGAAAGTCCTCATTAACTCCACTGCCCACACTGTACAATATATCTGATTCCATGACATTTCAATACCTGCTTTTTCTAGCACCACTCTTCACTCTTCACAGAAATAAAGACAAAGATGGAGCCCTACAATGTGCTATAGATGCTTTAATTAATTATTATAAGAGGTGCCTTATCTCCTGGTTATAATTATTTTTGCATTGGCTCTTTGGCATTCTTGCAGGTTTTTATACCTGGGCAAAGCACAATGGTAGGATTCCAGAGGGGTGAGAGCTTGTCTTTCTCTTGTAAAGTGAGTGAAGGAAGATTTTGAAATGGGGGTGAGGAAAGGCAAATCTTCATGATGTTAGGAAAGAATATATATTAAGACCTGGATCTGTAATTGGACTCTGATTCCTTTAAAACCATCAATACCCTCCAATCCACGAAAGTCTGAGCTCTCTCCAGAGGTACTGAGTACTGCACCCTGGTTCGAAGACCACTGCTTTGCCTACAGTGGAAACAGTAGAAATGGAACAAAGTGGCAGACTAAACATATAGTTTGTGGATGGAATCCACAGGACTTGGCAATAGATTGAATTGGGGTAGGTAAGGGAGCGGGAAATGTCAAGGATGACTCCAATGATTTTTGGTTTAAGCAAGTAGAACTGCTATTTGCTGAGATGAAGAACACTGGATGTGAAGGTGGCTTCAGTGGCCCTTCATAGTCTGTCTTTTTTGTTGATCTTATTTTGTTTTAGACAGTTTATTGACTGATATTTTATTAAGTTACGACTCTTAACTTTTTGGCCAATTTTATTCAAATGCAAATGATTATTGGCATATAAAAACATTTCCAAAAGGATTTTCCTTTTAAAAGTGACATATTTCCTTACCCACCCCAACACCTAAACCCTCTTACCAAACAGCTTCTCAAAGATTCAAATTCATACATAGATTTTATTGTAATATGCGGAATGGTTACCCATTCAAACTTATTAAATATTATAATAAAAATGGGAAGCTGATTTTTAAAATATTAATCACAGCTTTAGATATAATAGGCCCCAACAAATCTCTACATTGTTTTTTTTTTCTGTGGATCCCACCAAGAAATATGAAGTCACCCAGGTGTTTTTTATGCCTAGCTCAGTGCCTGGCACATAGTAAGCGCTCAGTAAATATTGTAGCTGTTGAGTGAGTGAAATATAGAACATTAACTTATTAAATTTTTATAAGACTTTTAAAAAGAAATGGGGTATTTTTATATGTAATTATTTTTATCTTAGAATACCTCTTAGACCTGTTTTATTGTATATATACGATCCTTCACTAGTAAGTGAGGCTTTTTAATGAAAGTTCACGCCCATGAGTTGTGAAAATCTTAAGTGTAAGTCACCACTTTCAGAGGTCTCAGAGCCACCTGTTCTGTAAAGGCACATGTTTCTCCCGCCTTCAGGCCATACTCAGGTAGGCATGCAGGTGGTAGAAAGGTCAGACTAGAGTCTTTAACTTGGGCACCATATCTGATCTGCCTTCAGCGCTCACTTCTGGGCCACTCTCTGCACCCTCAATACCCCCCTTGCTCCCAGCACCGTCGGCTTCACGTCGGGGGCCGCCGCGTACCCGCCGTGGAATCTCGCAAGAGCCGGGGCCCCTCCTCAACTGCCCGGCACCCAGGATCCCTTGCGCCGCGTTCGGGACCCCACCCCCATTCTGGCCTCTTCGCAGCGGCTCAGGCAGGGCGCTCGGTCAGGAGGTTACGACCAGGAGGCGTCGGAACCTGGCGTGGTAGGGCTGTGCTGCGCGGTCCATCCCGTTTACCCTCGCCTGGCGCTCTCCGGCGTGGGCGGCCCGGACCTCCCCCGCTTCCAGGAAGGGCCACAACGGCCGTGGGTCGTCCGCGTCTTCCTGCCAGCGGTCGGCGGAGGCTCGACGGGCGGGCGGCGCGTGGGGCCGCCGGTGTCGCACTGCGAGGCCTGCGTGGGCGCGGAGGGCCTGGGCGCTCCCCAGGTGCTGTGGAAGCGCCTCCGAGTCCCCGCGCGGAACCCTCACCAGGCAGATACTGGCCCATCCACCCGGCGCCCGGCGCCGGCACGCCGGGGGTCCAGACCGCAGGAGCTCTCAACGCGAGGGTCTTCTGAGTTGCTCTTAACGCGAGGGTCTCCTTAGTTGCTCTCCCTCAGGCGGGCCGCGTTCACTTCTATTCCTGTATTTCTGAGGTTTTTTTTTTTCTTTTCCATTTATAAACGAATAATGAGCTCTTTGAAAAACCTTGCCATCACTTATTGTATAATGTGTGTATATACACACTCAACACAAATATATATGGGTTTTTTATGTATATATATAAAAGTGATTTTTTATGTAGAGATATAACTTTTCTAAGAAGTTGATGAATTACATTAAGGACACTAATGGATATTTTACTTGCATTTGTGGGATAGACTAGGCTAGGAAATATATGTACATATACAGTCATGTGCCTCGTAGCAGCGGTGGTCCCATAAGATTATAATGGAGCTGAAAAATTCCTGTTGCCTAGTGATGTCATAGTCAAGGCATTATGTGTTTGTGGTGATGCTGTTGTAAACTGTGCTGCCAGTCATAAAAGTGTAGCACATACAATTACGTGCAGTACATAGTACTTGATAATAATAGATGAGTATGTTACTTGCTTATGTATTTACTATACCATACTTTTTTTTTTTGAGATGGAGTCTCGCTCTGTCACCCAGGCTGGAGTGCAGTGTGGCAGGATCTCAGCTCACTGCAAGCTCCGCCTCCCGTGTTCACGCCATTCTCCTGCCTCAGCCTCCGGAGTGGCTGGAACTACAGGCGTCCGCCACGACGCCCGGTTATTTTTTTGTAGTTTTAGTAGAGACGGGATTTCACCGTGTTAGCCGGGATAATCTCAGTCTCCTGACCTCGTGACCTGCCTGCCTTGGCCTCCCAAAGTGCTGGATTGCATATTCCAGAAGAAGGCATTGTTATCATAGGAGATGACAGTTCCAGGTGTTATTACCCCAGAGACCTAGTGGGACAAGATGCGGAGTTGAAAGACAGTGATATTGGTGATACTGATCCTGTCTAGGCCTAGGCTAATATGTGTGTTTGTATCTTAGTTTATAATTAAAAAGTTTAAAAAGTAAAATAAAATTTTAAAATAGAACAATGCCTATACTAGTAGAATGAGGATATAAAGAAAAATATTTCTGTACAGCTGTACAATAATACTTAGCTGTACAATAAGCTAAGTATTATTACAAAAGAGTAAGAAATAAAGTTTATAAAGTAAAAAAGTTACAAGAAGTTATGATTTATTATTAAAAATATTTTTGCATTTAAATGTTTTTATTTGTACCAATTTATGAGGTACATGAGAAATTTTGGTACATGTATCTAATGTGTAGTGGCCAAATTACGGTACTTAGGTTGTCCATGACCTAAGTACAATATATTTGTATTAAGTATAGTCATTTTACTTCACTATCAAACACTGAATTTATTCCTTGTATCTTACTGAGTCTTTGTATCCTTAAGCCCACTTCCGTTCATCCTCCCCCTTCTTGCCATTCACTCTTCTTAGTCTCTGTTATCTATTTTTCCACTCTCTACCTTCATATATTATTCAAATTTTAAACTTAAATTTTATTCAAATTTTGTAGCTCCCACGTATAAATGAGAACATGGCATTTGTCTTTTTGTGTCTGGCTTAATTCACTTAATAACTTCCAGTTCCATCTATGTTACTGCAAATGATATGATTTCATTCTTTTTTATGGCTGAATAATATTTCATTTTGTATGTATGTACCACACTTTTTGTCCATTCATCCATCGATGGGCACTTAGGTTAATTCTGTGTCTTTGTTTTTGTGAATACTGCTGCAATAAATATGTGAATGCAGGTATTCCTTTTATATATTGATTTCTTTTACTTTGGGTAGATACTGTAGTGAATTGCTGAATTGAATGGTTAATTATGTTTTTAGTTTTTTGAGAACTCTCCCTACTGCTTTCCATAGTGGCTATAAGTAACAGTGTATAAGAGTTCCCTTTTCTCCACATCCTTACCAACATATGTTATTTTTTGACTTTGACTTTTTATTAATAGCCATTCTGACTGGGATAGGATGGTATCTCATTCTGGTTTTTGATTTGCGTTTTTCTGATTAGTGGTGTTGAGCATTTTTTTCATATACCTATTGGCTGGTTACATGTCTTATTTTGAGAAATGTCTATGCATATCCTTTGCATACTTTTTAATGGGATTGTTTGTGCTCTTCCTGTTGAATTGTTTCAGTTCCTTGTATATTCTGGATCTTAGTTCCCTGTCAAATGAATAGTTTGCAATTTTTTTCTCCCATTCAACAGGCTGTTTTTTCAGTCTGTTGATTATTTGTTTTGCTGTGTAGAAACTTTCTAGTTTAAGTCCCATTTATCTATTTTTATTTTTATTGCCTGTGCTTTTGAGATCTTAGTCACAAATTATTTGCCTAGACCAATGTCCAGGAGAGTTTTCCCTAGTTTTGGATCTTACATTTAAGTCCTTAATCCATTTTGAGATGATATTTGTATGTAATAAGAGATAGTGGTCCACTTTCATTCTTCCACATGTGGCTGTCCAGTTTTCCAGGCATCATTTATTGAAAAGGGTATGCTTTTTCCAATGTAGGTTCTTGTCAGTTTTGTTGCAAGTCAGTTGGCTTAAATATGTGGCTTTAATTCTTGGTTCTTTATTTGGTACAATTGGTCTGTGTGTCTCTTTTTATACCAATGCCATACAGTTTGGTTTATTATAGCTTTGTAGTATATTTTGAAGTCAGGTAATGTGATGCCTCCAGCTTTGTTGTTTTTACTCAGGATTTCTTTGACTATTCAGGCTCTTTTTTGATTCCATATGAATTTGGGGGATTTTTTTTTTCTAATTCTGTTAAGAATGATATTGGTATTTTGATGGGAATTGCATTGAATCTGTAAATGGCTTTTGGCAATATGGTCATTTAAATGATATTAATTCTTCCTATCCATGAGCATGGGATGCTTTTTCATTAGTTTGTGTCATATTCAATTTCTTTCATTAGTGTTTTATAGTTTTTTATGTAGAGATCTTTTACTTCTTTGGTTAAATTTATTTTTAGATATTTTTCTTTTGTGGCTATTGAAAATTAGATTGCCTTCTTGATTTATTTCTTGGCTAGGTCATTATTAGAGTATAGAAATGCTACTGATTTTTGTACATTGGTTTTGTATCCTGCAACTTTACTGAATTTATCTATAAAATCTAATAGTTGTTTGGTGGAGTTTTTAGGTATTTCTAGATATAAAATCATATGATCAACAGAGAGGGACCATTTGATTTTCTTTTTCACCAGTTTGGATGCCTTTTATATCTTGCTCTGGCCTGAATGTTCTAGCTAGGACTTCCAGTATGAGGCTGAATGAGAGTAGTGAAAGGGGACATCCTTATCTTGTTTCAGTTGTTATAGGAAAGGTTTTCAACTTTAATCCATTCAGTATGATGTTAGCTGTGGGTCTATCCTATGTGGCCTTTGTTACTTTGAGGTATGTTCCTTTTATGCCTGGTTTGTTGAGAGTTTTTATCATGAAACAATGATGAATTTTGTCAAATGCTTGTTCTGCATTTATTGAGATTATCAAATGACTTTTGTCCTTCATTCTGTTGATGTGATGTATCATGTTTATTGATTTGCATATATTAAACCGTCCTTGCTCTCCTGGTATAAATCCCACTTGATCATGGTGTATTTTTTTCTTTTTTTTTTTTGATGTGCTGTTGGATTTGGTTTCCTAGTATTTTGCTGAGGAGTTTTGCATCTGTGTTCCTCAGGGATACTGACCTCTTGTTTTCTTTTTCGTTGTTGTTGTGTTCTTGTGTATTACAGATACCACTAACATTGTTTACAGCCAAAGAAATCATGCGGAGACTATGCTAATACCCACATGCAGACTCAAAGCCAAAGTACCATACCAGCCAGTACCATAGATACATCTTCAGGAAAAAGTGCTTCCCTATGAAAGTAAATTCAAAAATAGGAAGAAGTGACTGTTATACCAGATGCACAGATATTAGCATAAAAACATAAAAAACATGCAAAAGCAAGGACATATGACACCTCTGAAGGAACACAGTAATCATCCATCAGTAGATTTTAATAAAAAAAAATTGTCAAAATCTCAGACGTAGAACTCAATATATTGATTTTAAAGAATCTCAGTGACATACAAGAGGATTGTTAAAAAAATACAAATAAATCAGAAGAATAATTTAGGACATGAATGAGAAATTTCCTAAAGAGATAAGATTCTTTTGAAAAGAACCAAATAAAAATTCTGGAACTGAAGAATTTACTGAAGGAAATACAAAATACATTTGAAAGTTTCAACAATTGATTAAATCGGGTAGAAAAAAGAATCTCAGAACTTAAAGATAAGTGTTTTGAAATAATTCAGTCAGAAAAAATAAAAGTATAAAAAAGAATAAGCAAAGCCTTCATAACGTTTGGGACAACATAGAGTGACAAAAGTTATGAATTATTGATATCCCCAAGGGCAAAGAGAGAAAGGATTAGAAAACCTGTTTTGCAAAATACTAGATAAAAATTTCCCAAGTCTAGCAAGAGATTTAGACATTCAGACACTAGAGGCTCTGTGATCCTCAGGCAGAAACAATGTGAAAAGATCCCTACGGCACATTATGATCAGACTGTCTAAAGTCAAAGATAAAGAATCTTAAAAACACCAGGAGAAAAGAGCCTTGTCACCTATAAAGGAAACCCCATTAGATTACTATAGACTTCGCTGCAGAAACCTTACAGGCTAGAAAAGAATGAATGATATATTCAAAGTGCTAAAAGAAAAAATAATGCCAAGTGAGAATATTATATCAGCTAAAGTGAAGTGAAGGAGAAATGGAAGTCTTTCCTAGACAAATGCTGAAGGAATTCAGGATCACAAAATTGGTCCCCTAAGAAGTGCTCAAGGAAACCTGAAAGTAAAAGGATGACATTTATCATCATGAACACACATGAAAGTATAAAACTCAGTGGTAAAACAATCACACAAGGGAGGAAGGGAAAGGACTCAAATGATACCACTGCAGAAATCCACCAAACCACAACAGCAAAAAGAGAGAAATAAAGGAACAAAGAATATATAAAACAACCAAAAAACAATTCACAATATAACAGGAACAAAGCCTCACATGTCAATAATAACCTTCAACCTAAGTGGATTAAATTATTCACTTAAAAGATACAGAATAACTGAATGGATTTTAAAAAGATTCAGCTATATGCTGCTTACAAGAAACTCACCTTATCAGTAATGACACATATAGATTGAAAGTAAGGGGATAGAAAAAGATATTCCATGCAAATGGAAACCAAAAGGGAGTAGCAATAGCCATACTTAGATAAAACTGACTTTAAGTTAAGAATAGTAGAAAAGACAAGGTCATTATATAATGATAAAGGAATTAATCCAGCAGGAAGATACAACAGTTCTAAATATATGCAACCAACACTGGAGCACCCATATTAATAAAGCAAATATTACTAGCTATAAAGACTGCCATACGATAATAGTAGGGGACTTCAATACCCCACTCTCAGTATTAGACAGATTATCTAGACAGAAAATCAAAAAAGAAACATTAGATTTGAACTGGACTTGAGACCAAATGAACTTAACAAACATTTACAGAACGTTCTGTCCAACAACTGCAGAATATATATTCTCATTAGCACATGGAATATTCTCTAGGACAGACTAGATTATTAGGCCACAAAACGAGTCTCAACACATTTTTAAAAATAAAAATTAAGTATCTTTTTGTGACCACATTGGAATAAAACTAGAAAGTAATAAGAACAACTCTGGAAACTATAAAAATACATGGAAATTTAACAGCTTGCTCCTGAATGACCAGTGAGTCAATGAAGAAATTAAGACGGAAAGAAAAAAAATTTTGAAACAAATGAAAATGGAAACATAACATACCAAAACCTGTGGAATATATCAGAATAAGTGCTAATGGGGAATTTTATAGCAATGAATACCTACATGAAAAAAAGTAGAAAGATTACTAATTAACAATCTAACAATGTACCTCAAGGAATTAGAAAAGCAAAGACAAATCAAACCCTAAATTAGTAGAAGAAAAGAAATAATGAAGATCAGATCTAAATGAAATAGTGACTAAAAAACATAAAGAGGATCAATGAAATGAAAAATTGATCATTTGAAAAGAAATAAAATTGATAATTGATAAACCACAACCACCAGCAAGACAAACCAGAAAAGGAGAGAGAAAAGACTTAAATAAACAAAATCAGAAATGAAAAGGAGACACTACAACTGATACCAAAGAAACGTAAAGAATCATTAGAGATTATTATGAACAACTGCATGCCAAAAAAAAAAAAAAAGGAAAACCTAGAAGAAATGGATAAATCCCTGGACATATACAACCTATTAAGATTGAACCATGAAGAAAGAGAGAACATCAACGAACCAATAGGTAGTAACAAGTTCGAAGCTGTAATAAAAAGTCCCCCATCAAAGTAAAGCCTGGGACCTGATGCCTTCACTGCTGAATTCTACCAAACATTTAAAGAATAACTAATACTAATCCTACTCCAGTCCTTCAAGAAAAGTGAAGAGGAGGGAATACTTCCAACCTCATTCTACAAGGCTGGCATTACCCTGAAGCCCAAACCGGTGAAGGACACACAAAAAAGGAAAACTGTATGCAAGTATCACTGATGAAGATAGATGCAGAGATTCTCAACAAAATTCTAGCAAAATGAATTCAACAACACATTAAAAAAATTATTCACCATGTTCAACTGAGATTCTTGCCAGGGATGTAAAGATGGTTCAACATACACAAATCAGTAAATGTGATACATCGCATTAACAGAACCAGGAACAAAAATCACATGATTATTTGATTAGTTGTCAAGAAGCATTTTATAAAATTTAACATCCTTTTATGATAAACATCCTCATCAAAATGGATATAGAAGGAGCATACCACACTTATACTCTCCCAAGACTAAACCAGGAAGAAGTTGAATTCCTGAATAGACCAATAGCAGGCCCTGAAATTGAGGCAATAGTTAATAGCCTACCAACCAAAAAAAGTCTAGGGCCAGATGAATTCACAGCCGAATTCTACCAGAGGTACAAGGAGGAGTTGGTACCATTCCTTCTGAAACTATTCCAATCAGTAGAAAAAGACCCTAACTCATTTTACGAGGCCAACATCATCCTGATACCAAAGCCTGACAGAGATACAACAAAAAAAGGAGAATTTCAGATCAGTATCCCTGATGAATATCGATGCAAAAATCCTGAATAAAATACTGGCAAACC
>NW_012121932.1:12352215-12352555 GCF_000951035.1 Colobus angolensis palliatus
ATAGTGTTGGAAGTTCTGGCTAGGGCAATCAGGCAAGAGAAAGAAATAAAAGGTATTCAGTTAGGAAAAGAAGAAGTCAAATTGTCCCTGTTTGCGGATGACATGATTGTATATTTAGAAAACCCCATCGTCTTAGCCCAATATCTCCTTAAGCTGATAAGCAACTTCAGCAAAGTCTCAGGATACAAAATCAATGTGCAGAAATCACAAGCATTCGTATACACCAGTAACAGACAAACAACCAAATCATGAATGAACTCCCATTCACAATAGCTTCAAAGAATATAAAATATCTAGGAATCCAACTTACAAGGGATGTAAAGGACCTCTTCAAGGAGAA
>NW_012121932.1:12353720-12387878 GCF_000951035.1 Colobus angolensis palliatus
ATACACCATGGAATACTATGCAGCCATAAAAAAGGATGAGTTCATGTCCTTTGTAGGGACATGGATGCAGCTGGAAATCATCATTCTCAGCAAATGGTCGCAAGAATACAAAAACCAAATACCGCATATTCTCACTCATAGGTGGGAAATGAACCATGAGATCACTTGGACACAGGAAGGGGATCATCACACACCAGGTCCTATTGTGGGGGTGGGTGGGAAGGGATAGCATTAGGAGACATACCTAATATAAATGACAAGTTAATGCGTGCAGCACACCAACATGGCACATGTATACATATGTAACAAACCTACACATTGTGCACATGTACCCTAGAACTTAAAGTATAATAATAATAATAATAAAAGAAAATATGGTATGTATACAAAATGGAATACTATTCAGCCATAAAAAACAACCCTGTTGTTTACAGCAACGTGAATGGAGCTAGTGGCTATTATGCTAAGTGAAATAAGCCAAGCACAGAAAGACAGATATCACATGTTCTCACTCATATGTAGGAGCAAAAAAAATGACTCTCATGCAAATAGAGTAGAATGGTAGTTACCAGAGGCCAGGAATGGGAGAGGGATGAATGGAAAAAGAGGAATAAATATATTTATTACCACTGAACTATACATGTAAAAATGCTAAAGATGGCAAATTATATATGTATATTTTACCTCGTTAAAAAAATAACAATTTTAAAAATAAAATACTTGACTGACAGTTATTTTCTTCTCAGCATTTTGAGGATATTAATTTCTTGTCTTCTGGCATCTGTTGTCTAACAAGCCAGTTAAACAATACACTTTTAGTCTTTTTATTTTGACAGAGTAAGTAGAACCCTCAGATTCACTGGATTATACTCTAATCCTTTTCCCCTATACCTTGTCATCATTAATCTTGGCATGGCCCTTTTAAACTAATCAAAAAACGGCTGGGCGTATTGGTTCACGCCAGTAATTCCAGCACTTTGGGAGGCCCAGGCGGGTGGATCACAAGGTCAGGAGATTGAGACCATCCTGGCTAATATGGTGAAACCCCTTCTCTACTAAAAATACAAAAAAAAAAAAAAAAAATTAGCTGGGTGTGGTGGTGGGCGCCTGTTGTCCCATCTGCTTAGGAGGCTGAGGCAGGAGAATGGTGTGAACCCGGGAGGTGGAGCTTGTAGTGAGCCCAGATCGCACCACTGCACTCCAGCCTGGGTGACAGAGCGAGACTCCGTCTCAAAAAGAAAGAAAGAAAGAACTAATCAGAAAACATGTTGAAGTAATAAACATCTGCAAACCCACTGTATAACACAAGACAGAATATTGAACAATATTTTTTATCTATGAACCTCTTTTCTATGGTTTGGTTCAGTGTCCCCACCCACATCTCTTGTTGTATTTCTTTGTGTTGGAGGAGGGGCCTTGTGGGAGGTGAGTGAATCATGGAGGCAGATGAATCCTTTGTCAAATAAATGTTAAATGTTATTTCAGTTGTCTGTTACTGTGTGACAAACCACCTTAAACTCTTGTAGCTTCAATCAACAACAGTTTCTCTTGATTCTAGACTGAGCTGAGTAGTTTTGCTGCTCCATGTGGCATTGCACTCATTCAGCTGGCTGCATTCATTTGATGGCTGAGCTGGGCTGAAGTGAAGAAAGCTTCACTTACATGGTGCTTTAGTGCTTTCTCACATACTATTCCATGTGGCTGACTTGGGTGGTCATGGTCATCTCAGGGTACAGGGTAGTCAGACTTCCCACATAGTGGATAGCTTTAAAAGGGAAAGTGAAAGCTGGCAGGTTTCTTAAGGACTGGGCCTAGAACTGGCTAATATTATTTTCACAGTATTCTGTTGGTCAAAGGAATTCACTAAGACCAGCCCAGATTCAAAAAGAGGAGATTCATCCCCTCTTTTTGATGAATGGAGTAGCATCCATGTATATCAATCAATTAATGGTGGTTATCTTTGGAGACTGTGTGTTACATATCTTTTGTAAATATCCCACAGTGTGCAGCTTGTCTTTTTATTTTCTTTAGAGTGAGGTTTAATAAATAAATTCCTAATTTTAATACAATTTAGTTTTTGGAATTTTATATTATATTCTTGTTTGTAAGTTATTCACTATCTCTAGATCAGAAAATTGTTCAGTTTTCAAGTTTTACTTCTCACATTTCAGTCACTCTGAAAAACCTTTTTTGTCCTTGTTTTGTTTGTATATTTGGTGTGAGTCAGGAAACGAATCTAATTTCATTTTTTTCCCCTTATGGCTTTTTCCTAGCTGGATTATTTTTCCACCTGATTTGATATGTCACTTGTTATATATCAACATTTCATCTACTTTTTTTTTTTTTTTTTGAGACAGAGTCTTGCTCTGTTGCCCAGGCTGGAGTGTAGTGGCACGATCTCGACTCACTGCACCCTCTGCCTCCCGGGTACAAGTGATTGTCCTGCCTCAGCCTCCTGAGTGACTGGGATTACTGGCATGCACCACCACACCTGACTAATTTTTGTATTTTGAGTAGAGATGGGATTTTACCATGTTAGTCAGGCTGGTCTTGAACTCCTGACCTCAGATAATCTGTTCTCCTTGGCTTCCCAAAGTGCTGGGATTACAGGCGTGAGCCACCGCTCCCGGCCTCATCTACATTTGGTACGGTTTCTTTGATTTCCATGATGTTATCTGTAAATTTCTATGTTTCAGTACTATGCTGCCTCAGTTACTAAAGCTTTATTATTATTCTACTATTAGACTCTCCTTCATGTTATATTTTTCCCAGAAATGTCTTGGCTATTCCTGACTTTTTATTCTTCTATATACATTTTTAATCATCTTGACAAGGTCTATCAAATAAACAAACAAAAAAACTGTTGAGATTCTGATTGGAGTTATATTGACTGTAAAGAATTGATGTCTTTGTAAGTTTTTCTACTCAGTAATTTGCTCTTTTGATCCTCTCAATTGTAGGTTTATTTTCTATTTTTAAACATTTCTGCTCTAATCTTTAGTATTATTCTACTTTGGATTTATAAAGTTTTACTTTTTCTAACTTCTTATTTTGGATACTTAATTTAGATAATATTTCTTGTTTTCTAGTGTAAGCATTTTATGGCTGTATATTTACCTATGAGTACTTCTTTAGCTGCATCTCACAAGTTTTAATTTTAATATTGTAGCATTTATTTCTTAATATTCTAAATTTTCTATCATTTCTTTTTTTGAAATGTGAGTTATTTAGACATGTGTTTCTTAATTTCCAAATTTATGGGGTTTCATGATTCATCTGTTTCTACTCTAATTGTATCATGGTCATAGAATTTGGGCTATATGATGATAAATCATTTCAAATGTGTTGACTTACATTATGATCCAGTAGGTGGTTGATTTTCAAACTATGCCATATGTGCTTAAAATTATATGTATTCTCCACTTCTTGAGTTTTATATAATATATATGTTAAATCAAACTTTTAAATTGGGTTGTTAAAATCTGTATCCTTAATGTTTTTGTTTGTTTGTTTGTTTTGGTAGGAAAAGGTTGGCCTGATTAACTGAAATAAGTTTATTAAAATGCCTCATTATCATACTAGATTTATTTTTTCTCCCTATGGTTCTTTCAGTTTTTGCAATATGTATTATATGTTTACACATTTGCATTCCATATTTAGAAGCCATGTTGTTAAGTCCAAGTTCCAAACTCTTCTGTTTTATTTTCTGGGAGAAATGAAAATTTGGTCACTATGTAGTGATCCTCTTTCTATCTAGTGACTTTTTCTGCTTGAATATCTTTTTTTCTGATATAAATATAGCTATAATATTTTTATTTTCTTTAATAGTTGCCTGGTATATTTTTTTCCTGTACTTGCATCCTTGTTGTATCCTTATGTTTCAGAAATTTGTCTTTTGAATAGGGTATAACTGAACTTTCTTCCCAATTTTGCTATCATTGTCCTTTTAGATAATTTAGTTCATTTTTACTGATTATAATTAGTAATATGTTTCTATTTATTTCTGCCACTTTATTTTGTACTTTCTCTTTTGTTCTGACTTTTCTGTTTATCTTTCTGTCTCCTCTTAGACTCTTTTCTTATATATTTATTTTTATTTCACCCCCGACTCCCAACTGTTAGCTTGAAATTTATGCATTCTATATATCCTTTAGTCATTACCATAAAAATGTTAAGATGCATACTTATCAAAAAATAAGTTTAATCCATCTGTTTTTCTTCCCCCAGAAAATGCAAGTATCTTAAAACATTTTAGTTCTGATCATTCCCCCTCCTGACCTCTGCACTGTTATTGTTGGATAATTTAGTTCCATCTCACTTTTAATCCCATAATAAAGAATTATTGTTTTATGCAGTATTTGTTTAGCTTTACTCATGTATTACTTTTTTTGCTCATAATTTTTTTTTTCATCTGAGTCCTTCCACTTGGGATCATCGTACTTCTTTTTTGACGTCCTTTAGGATAATTTTTATGTGTGTTTATTTTATTTGCCTAGAAATGTCTTTATCTTGCCTTTATTCTTGAAACATATTTTTACCAGTTATAGAATTCCAAGTTGATGGTTATTTTTCCTTAGCACATTGAAAATATTGTATCATTTTCTTGGTTTAGATTTTACCGTCAAGAAGCCCATTCTTAGTCCAGTGGTTTTCCAGCTTAAGTAATCTATCTCTAGTACCATTAGGATCTCCTCCTTGTCTTTGGCATTCTGCAGTTTCACTATGTTGGGGGTGTGTGTGTGTGTGTATCCACATGTGGGTGCTCATGTGTATATATGTATGAACATATGTTCATTCTGCTTAGAATTTGTTGGACTTTATGAAACTGAAGATTTATGTCTGGAAGATTAGCCTCAGTCATTATGGTCCCCATTTGTCTCTTCCAGACTCTTGATTCGTTTTGTCTGATTTATTACTTTATTCTCTGTAATAGTTAACCTGTCTTTTATTTTTTTAGATCCACCTGAACCAAAATAAGATTACTGTTTGGGAAAGTAAAGGAGGAAATGAGTATTGTATGGGCAACCTATTAAAGTCAACCACAACTATCCTTTATTTTAAACCTTTTCTCATGTTTTTAATCCCTCTTTTATATAAACACGTAGTTTGTTTTGCCCCTGATACTTTGGGATGTTCATGCATTATTATTTTTCTTCAAGACTTGCAATATAATACATTATATTTCAACCTGTTTTTTGTGAGCTGTGTATTTTAGATAGCATCTATTGACTGCCCACTGCAAAATGAAGATATTAGAATATAATTCATGAATTTACCTTTTATCCAATGTCTCCTACTCCCACATTTCCATTGTTTATGTTATAATTTTTCTTCTTATGGATAATTTTACACTTTTTAATAATATATTTAAACTTCCGTTATTTTATTTATCAGCCTTAACCAGTCAGTGTCTGTTGACCTCTGTATCTGAAAGATGAGGAAAACAAATCACTTATGCTACCTACATTCCATCTATCTCCTTTTCCTCCCATCTTGATTTTGTTTTACTTGTACTATTACTTCAATACTCATATTTAGATTTTATTTACTGTCTAAATATAAGTATAGAAATAAAATGTTGTTCTGTGTTCATAAGTCCATTCATTGTTTTGACTTAGTTCTGTATTTAAATGAGTTTAATGCTGTTATTATTATTTTCTTTATTTACAAGTTGTCCTTTTTTAATGTCTGTGTTGGTGGGATCTATTGTCATGTGCCTTTTACAAGAAAGTATTATGGGTGATATTTTTATTGAATTTTGCATGTTTTGAAATGGTTGTTATCTTCATGCTTAAATGAAAACTTGGCTCTGTATAAAATTCTTAAGCTATTCTTTTTATTTCCCTTAGGAAATATTCTGGCATTTGAATGTTGCTGTGGAGAAGTGTGAGGTTAACTTGATGTTTTTTACTTGTCTGATATGAAAAAAGTAGCTCATTTAATTTTTTTACAGTTTGGTTAGTAATGAGTTTGAGCAACCTTTCTTGTTTGTTGGATATTTGTTGGTAATGATGACAGCATGAATATGTAAGTCACTCCAAAGTCAATGCTGAGGTTGGGGTTAGCATATACTCTCTTGAAGGAGTTGGCAAATGATGGCCTCTCAGCCAAATCTGGCCTGCCACCTGTTTTTGTACGTTTACAAGCTAAGAATGGCTTTTACACATGAAAATTCACAGCTACTTTAGTGATAGGTAACACTAACTTCGAATCCCAGTTAAGTGAGATGTTATCTTCTCCCAAAGAACACTATTTTTCTTATAGGCCTATATTACAAAAAAAAACATAGTTATTATTATCACTTACTGAATTTCATCAATAAAACATTTGTGGCAATTTGTTTTCTCTTTTGTTATATGGTACCTATGTAATAGCCTCAACTTTTGCCTTTCGACTCACAAAGTCTAAAATATTTATTCTTTGGCTCTTTTTATTTTATTTTATTTTATTGAGACAGAGTCTCATTCAGTTGCCCAGGCTGGAGTGCAATGGTGCGATCTCAGCTCATGGCAACCTCTGCCTCCCAGGTTCCAGCGATTCGCCTGCCTCAGCCTCTCAAGTAGCTGGGATTACAGGCATGCACCACCACTCCTGGCTAGTTTTTGTATTTTTAGTAGAGATGGGGTTTTGCCATGTTGCCCAAGCTGGTCTCGAACTCCTGGCATCATGTGATCCGCCCACCTTGGCCTCCCAAAGTGCTGGGATTACAGACCTTAGCCACTGCAGCTGGCCTCTTTGGCTCTTTTTCAAAAAAAGTTTACTGACTCTTGCTTTATTGCAAGTTCAGAATGGATTTGATTTAGGGTTTTTTTTTTTTTTTTAATCCAGTGCAATCTACTTCCCTTAGGATCTGTTTCTTCGTCTTATCTCCAGTTACGGTCACAGTTGTATCCTTCAGTTGTTGAGTGCAGTGAATGATCCTTCTGTGGCCTTTCTTGGTATTCTTTGGGTCATGAGTAGGACTCTTTCTGCACCTTGAGGCTCGTCAATAGGTAGACTGTCCTACATTGATGTTTTAGTTGTCAGCTTCATACCTACTGTGTAGAATTTTTTTTTTTTTATGAGACAGAGTCTGGCTCTGTCACCCAGGCTGGAGTGCAGTGGCGCAATCTCGGCTCACTGCAAGTTCCGCCTCCTGTGTTCACGCTATTCTCCTGCCTCAGCCTCCCGAGTAGCTGGGACTACAGGTGCCCGCCACCACGCCTGGCTAATTTTTTGTATTTTTAGTAGAGATGGGGTTTCACCGTGGGCTCAAATCTCCTGACTCGTGATCCACCCGCCTCGGCCTCTCAAAATGCTGGGATTACAGGTGTGAGCCACCACGCCTGGCCGGCATTTCTATTCTAGTAAGAACTACTCTTACCTCTGGCTTATTTCAGTCTATCTTAGTTGATTTATCTGAAGCATATTCATTTGCCAGCTAAAACTTTTTCTATTCTCCATTGATTCCAGTCTTAAATTTTTACCTTTAATTCTTCAGTTATGGCACACGGCCATGTAGCACATCAACTTTATTTAAAGACTTTCTGTATCTTGTTAGATTTCCCTCAGTAATCAGAAAGAAACTCCTCTTTTTATATTTCATTACCCACTCCCTTTTGTCCTATTCTATCTGAAGAATGCTGGTAATATCTGGATGTGGCCTTTTAGTGCTTAGTGAATGGTGAAATTAGTTCATCAACTTCAGCTACCACTTCTGATGACTTTCGTAAGTTCTTTTTGATAATTTCCCCTAAGAAAATAATCTTAAAACTTACCATTATCTTTAGCATGCTATTTAATGTAAACTAAAATTGTATGTACATAAACCAATGCATGTAAGATGGAAAAAAATTGCCATAGAGAGGAAATTAGACAATATAGAGATTGACCTGAGAAAGCTAACTAGCTTAGTGAAGGGTTTGGAAATTATACTGTATATAAGAAACAAAGGCAGTCAGGATATTATATTAAGCCTATTGAGAAGCTGGGAACTATATATGCCATTTTGAATACCAATAGTCATAGTTGTCAGATTGTATTGTATATTAAAGATAATAATGTGAATTTTTTTACAGCCAGTTACTTTGTAGTTTCACTCAGAAAAACATATGGAGACATTTATACCCTTTGATTTGACAACTGAAAATCAAGAGATGGACAAGGAGGAAACCAACACAAAACCGAGGTAAAAATAAGATAAAATATAATGAGAGTTTTTTCTAAAGTAAGATTTCAGCAGTGTTTGGCTGGTGGTAAGCCATTCTGACAGTGAAAGACTTAAAATATCATATCAGAATTTACTGATGATTCTAGAGTTTAGAAAAACCTTAGTTTCTCAGGGAGTGTTTTCTAACAAGATAGGCAAGTTAACACTGGTTGTTGGCTCCTTCCCCCAGAACAACCTTGGATATGCCAAAACAGTGAGAAGGAGGTTGTTGGATATGAGAAATTAACCAACAACTGAGAAATCCTAGGAAAGCAAAAGACATCATTTGTAATAGTATCAAAAAATAGGTACATTAGATACATAAATACTTTTTTGTTTTTTGAGACAGAGCCTCGCTCTGTCACCTGGACTGGAATGCAGTGGCACGATCTTGGCTCACTGTAACCTCTGCCTCCCAGGTTCAAGCGATTCTCCAACCTCAGCCTCCCTAGTAGCTAGGATTACAGGCACCCACCACCACACCTGGCTAATTTTTTTTGTAGTTTTAGTAGAGAAGGGGTTTCACCATTTTGGCCAGGCTTGTCTTGAACTCCTGACCTCATGATCCACCCACCTCGGCCTCCCAAATAAATACTATTTTTTTAAATGATGTAATTATGACCTTTATGAAAAGATTATAAAGTTTAATTGGGAATTCAACAAAATTTATATAGAAAAGCAAAGGGTCAACAATATGTAAAACACTTATTAAAAAGAAAATCTGATAATCTTGACCTACAACTCTTAAAACTTATTATAAAGCTATCATAATTAAGGAGTGTGCTATAGAACAAGGATACACAAATAAAGAATAAAGAATCCAAGAACAGACCATTGTATTCATTTTAAGTGAACATAGACTTGGCGTTATAGGTTAGTGAAGATTAAGTGGGCATGTTCAATAATGGTGCTATGACAATTGTATATCCTTATTGGCTGGGGGCAGGGGAAGAAATGGAGCCTGTCTCTTACAATATACCCAAAAGTCAAGGATTTAAGGACTTATGTATTAATTAAGACTTGTAAAAGGTAAAACTTTATGTTAGGAAAACATATAAGCTCATTTTGTCATTACCTTGGACTGAGGAAAGATTTCTTAAGAAGTCATAAACAATACAAACCATCAAGGAAAATGCAGATAAATTATATTAAAATTAGTAACTTCTGTTTATAAAGACATCAAGAAAGTGAAGATAATTCCAAATGAGAGATATAAAGTGACAAAAGATTGCTGCTCTATACATATGTAACAAACCTGCACGTTATGCACATGTACACTAGAACTTAAAGTATAATAAAAAAAAAAAAAAAAAAAAAAAAAAAAAAAAACGGTGGGGAGGACGACAGGTACAGATAGATATTTTAATGAAGAGGAAAATTTTCAAGATATTTATGAACAAAGTGGGAACGCAAAATGCTCAAAGGAGAAGGATTTAAGAATAATACCTAATAAATGATCTATAAATAAGTTCAAAGACATTGTGCTTTCTTTGTCATAGAAAAGAAATATTACCTTCTTAATGATTTGATTAAGTATTTTTCTTTAATATACCAATAGATAAAGTACTTTTTTTCCCTTAACAGTACATATAAGACTTTACAGAACCTAGAATTTTCTCTGCTTTATAAAACTGTGATCTACAATATAAGTCGATTGTAGGCAGTAATTTTGGATTCTGTTCTTATGAAAAAGTTTTTCCAACAGTAGAGAGTTGGCCAATGTCCTGTGAAAAAAAAGGAAGGCAATATATGGGTATGAAATTTCAGAAAATTGTGTTCTGACTTCACTCTGTTTAATTGGGTAACAGTTCTTCATCTTCTAAAATGAGATCAAGATTCATAAGGCCCTAACACCAGTTAGACCTATTTAAAATCTAACTAGACTCTCCATGTAAATGTTGCAGATCTTTTTCAAAGTGCCTATCAAAAATACTTGAGTGAATAGATATTATATTGTATTGTAAAGTCAGAATAAATATTTAATCTTTCAGTTATGGAGAATGTTAATCATAGTATTTATTAAACCTAAGAAGCTGTTTTAATTATAAATGTGAAATTTTAGGTAATATGCTAATAGCTCAGTATTTTGTTGGTGTGATTTTTCCATTTATTTTCTTAGAATTATTTTCTTTGTCATTTAGACTTTTAAAATGTGAAGAGAAAAAATACGAAGATATAAAACCATTAGAGACTCAACCAACTGAAATAGCAGAAAAGGAAACATTGGAATATAAAACAGTTAGAACATTCTCTGAATCTTTGAAATCAGAGAAAACAGAAGGTATTTATCAAGATTACTATTTAGGCATGTTGGTTTATGTTTTAGTTTATGGAAATTGAAATAAATTTTTCATAGCATTAAATTAAGGAAACAAGTGAAACATATTGAAATATTAGTGTCTACTTTCAAAATATAAAGTTGGGTATTTTACTCACTTCATTAGTCATAGCAGTTAGCAGTGTCTTCAAATACAAAGCTTGCTCTTCAACGGGAACATAATCTAACTATTCATAATAATAATAAAAGTAACAGGAATATTACTAATACCAGTGAAATGTCAGAATATCTGATATGTCTATAGCACTTTACAGTTTCCATCACTTTTTCATGCATATCATGTCATTTTTTTGAGGTACAGACCTTACAGGTGGGTCATGGTTCTCCTAAGTCCCCAGTGCCTCTGACTGTGTTGTGACCTCCTTTATTGCTCTTACCTACTAGTATCTAATTACTCCCTCACATACCTCCATTTTTTAAGTCTTCTTTCCTTCTTCACTCAAATTCTGCCATTTCCAGGATTTGATTTTATTTTTTACCACAACTTCCTTTCTCATCCAGCACTTTTATGTCCTCACTTTTGTAAGCTTTCAGCCCCATTTATGGTGCTTTTGTGGGGAAAACTGTACCTCCTCTCCTTTGAAGTAAATCCCGCCACCTCATTTTGGAGCTCTGCTTCTGCCATTTCCTCAGGAAATTGGGGTCCATCAGATATACTCTCTTATGTCTTTTTTTTCTCCTGGCTCTTTTTCTGTCAGCACATAAACAAGCTACATGCTTAAACACCTTAAACAAAGCAACCCAGAAACATCTTTGGTTCTGTATTGCCTTCTCACAGTTATCAGGCTTCTTGAAAGAGTAGCCTAGACTTCCTTACCTCTAATTCATTCCTCAACCTGGATTCTACCTCTTTCCTTCTACTGGTAAAACTCTTTCAAGGTCACCAGATACCTCCTCGTCACTAATCTTTATAAAATAATTAATTTATAAATAAAATAATTTGTATTTCACTGCATCATTCTGCAATATTTTATTATTTGACCACTTATTTCCATTTTTTCCCCCTTGACTTTTAAGGAAATACTCACCTGGCTTTCTTGATAACTTGTCTATCTGCTCATTTTCAGTCTCTTTTATGAGTTTTTTACTTCTCTGTGTTGCCTTTAAATGTTACTGTTTCTCAGGTGTTTTAGGGTCTGCCAAAATTAGTGTTTCCTCTTCTCTGTGGACTAGACCATACTTTGTTTTTAGTAATAATATATAGTCATGTTCTGCATATGACATTTTGGTCAATGATGGACTGAATATATGATGATGGTCCCATAAGATAATAATACTGTATTTTCACTGTACCTTTTCTACGTTGAGATGTGTTTAGATATACAAATACATATCTAAATATGTATTACATAGTGTTACAGTTGCCAACAGTGTTCAGTACAGAAATGTGCTTACAGATTTGTAGCCTAGGAGTAATAGTCTATTCCATATAGCCTTGGTATGTACTAGGCTGTACCACCTAGGTTTGTGTAAGTGCACCCTTTGATATCTGTGTGACAAAATTGCCTAATGATGCATTTTTCAGAATGTATCCCTGTCATTAAGTAATACATGACTGTATTTCTTCCTATTTTACGTATTAAATGCATACCACAAACAATATTTAGGTATACCTTTAGTTTTCTTCATCCTCTGCCTGAAGATGGGTATATTTGATTTCTGGAAGGGGCCTGAGCTTCCAGAATTCTGGCCTTCATTGGGCCAGAATGTTTTAATCTGTGGAGTGCCTAGACCTTACAGATAGCTGTGTTTGCAGGCTTGTCAAAGCTTTCCCTCCAACAGAGTGAAAAGTAGAAGGAGTACTCTGAGCCTTTTGCTATTTTTCTTAGGAAAGAGGAAAGAAATATAAGGCTAGATAGGGATACAAGTGTTGGGTAAAGCAAGAATTTGGCCACATTAAGGAATTTTGTTATTATGCTTTGAAGATAAGAGCCATGGAAAGGTTTTAAGCAAGGAGTTAATATGAGGATTTCTGTTTTGTGAAGATCACTCTGGCTGTATATTGAAGAACAGATTGAAAGAGAGCAAGAATCGATACAGGGGGACCATTTAGGAGGCTGTAGATATTCTGAAGGTACAATTATCACTTATGGTGATGGGTTGGTGAGAGAGAAGGAGGTGTCGAAGATGATACCTACACCTTGGGCTTGCTTAAAATAACCAATAGTGGCCCCATTCACTAAGACTGGAGGTCCTTAAAAAAAGGTCAGGAGTTTAGAGGAAGGATCATGAGTTCAATTTTGGACATGTTGAATTTGGAGTACTTTTGACACATGCCAGTGATGTCTAGGAGGCAGTTGAATATATGTGTCAGGAACTCAGAGAAGTTGGGGTGAGGTGATGTATTTGGGAGTAATCATGTGTGTGGATGTTTAAGGCATAGCCATTGATGAGATTGACCAGGGAGAATGTATAAAGTGAGACTAAAACAGGGCCAAGGAAATGTCGCAGTTACGAGCCAGGAAAAGGTCAGTGGCAAAGAACATGGGATTGGTCAGAGTTAAGCTGAATAGGATGACAAGAAAGAGAGAGTGGGAATTGTCACAGGACTCAAAGGAAACAATTGTATCCAAAAGGAGAAGTGGTCTAAAGTATCAAATAATACCGGTAAGTAAAATGAGGACTAGAAAATGTCCATTGAATTTACTGACCTCAAGAATATGGGACTCGAGTGCTGTTTTTGTGACGTTCCAAAGCCAGACCAGATTGGATTAAGAAATGGATAGTAAATGAGGAAATAGAGTTAGTGACTATATGCAACTCTTCAGAGAAGTTTAGCTGTGAAGAAAGGCAGAATATAGACTGATAACCAGAGGGAGCTGTGATTTTATTTGAGATAGGAGCTGCTTGGATATGCAAAAGAAAAAAGGAGTAGTTAATAGTGTAGGCATGAAGAGACAGGATCTAAACAAAATGTGGAAAGGACTGGTCTTGGATGAGAGGAAAACCAGATACCTTTTTACTAAGTCAGGAGGACAGGAGGGAAAGATGGGTGCACAAGTGGGTTGCTTTGTTTGCTTGAAAATGGCAAGTTGAAAGAATTCCCACTGATGCTTTTTTGTTCCCTGGGAAGTAGGCATTGAGATCCTTTGGAAGAGAAAGACTGAAAGGTAAAGGTTTAGAGATTTGAGGAGCATGGAGAAAATCTGAAATAGTCATTGAAAAGGAAGAAGAGCAAGTTAGACAATAGGATTTTTGGTTTGCATTCAGGGTCCATTTGTGGTTAATTAAAATGAATTTTGGGGGTTACCAATCCACATAGGGCCTCTTTCTAATAGCAGTGGAATGTGCAAATGTATGCAAAAGAACACATAGAATTGGTTTTATCCAGGGGCAGTGTTTTGCCATACAGGTGAGGCCAACAGAAAGAGGGAGTTTAGGATATTGGCAAGAGTGCTGCGGAAAGACATAATCTAAGCTGGATAAAGAGAAAGATGAAATAAAATAGAGGGATGATGGATTGTAAGAAAGCAATGGGGCAATGGACTGGAGTTCCTGATGAGCTTAAAGAATGGTCATGTTGGGAGAATTAAACAAGCTGAGAGGATGGAGGGCAAGTGATGACAAGCACTATTATGTAATTGCGAATGTGGTTGGTTGATGTAGAGTTAGTGATGGGAGGACATCCAGAAAAGAGGGGAGGACGGCACAGCTTTAGACAGGTCTTAATTCATGAACACTGAAGTCATCCACGTGATGGCAGATTTAGTATGGAGAAAGTTGGCTCTCCCTTTAGCCAGAGTTCCAGATTGAGCGACCAGGCAATTGGTACTTACCAATGAAGAGTGGAAGAATATAGTGTAATAAAAAAGCATGAGCTTCAAAGGAATAGATTTTTATGTTATTTATTACAGGAAGAAGGCAAGTTGTAATGATTTGGAAGTGATGAATGGAGAGTGAGGAGTGTTAAAACAAGCTCACTTTCCAATCTTGAGGTAAATGGAGTGTGGGAATATACAGCCACTAACCAGAGAGTCGCATGTCAGTAGTGCCATAGGGAATAACTAGATTTCAACTAAGGTAGAGAGGAATAGAGTTTAAAGATAGAAGAAAGTTTTCACAACTACCTCACCAATCTTTCCACTAATGCCACATTTTTTTTCATTGTGATTTCCTGAACAATCCTCTTGTTTTCTTATCTTTCTCTCATCCGCAGCTACCCTCCTCCTCACTACCCCACAATTGAAAGCCTTACCATCATTCAACATTTGATCTTTGGAACAGGAGAGGTCTGTGGTTTCCTCTGATTATACAAGTGGGAAATTCTCTCTCTCTCTCCTGAATTAGGACTGTTGGTTGAAATAAAACTTATTGTTTATTTCATTTGTACCCCTTTGTTTTGTTTGTAATTATCCTGTCTTTTGCCCTTCTAAATTGTAGCACAGTGCCTTGCACTACAGAAGTATTTGTTAAATGAATGAGAACAAGAAAATGTATTTCTGTCTTCAAAGCTCTGTTTTTACTATTTTCCCCATTCTTCTATGTGTTAAGTCTACCAATTAGGTAAGCCATAGACAAAATAAGAAATAGACCTTTTGTTACTTTTCTGTATTTATATCTAAATATTTTCTCTGCTCAGTTATCAAATTACAGTTAATAAAAAGGGTCATTTGTGTATTTCATGTGAGGATTCACACTTTAAAGATTTAGTATAATATTCAAAAACCACAATTACTTTTGTATCAACCTAATAATAAAGTTAACTAACATTTACCTTAGTAAGCACTTACTGTGTGCTTTAAATGTATTAACTAATTTAATTCTTGTAACAACCTATGAGGTTCTTACTATGACAATTCTCATTTCAAAGGTGAGGAAAGCAAGGCAGATAGGTAACTTACAAAGTAAATCACATGACTATGAGTGTTAAAGCTTGTATATGAGCTTGGAACCCAGGCAGCCTGTGCTCTTAACTACTATGCTATACTGCCTTATATAATCATTAACTGTATTGCTGGGTATGTGGAATTACTATGGTATTATTTATATCTCACACTAGTTATTCAGTTAATAATGGTTTTATTTTCAGATTACCTTAAAGAAAATGTAACTCAACAACATATGGTTTCTCCAGAACCAGCTTCCCTTAGGGAGAAAGGGAAGTCATGGAGAAAAAAGGATCAAACTCATACTTGTCCAAAAGTTAGGAAAGCCAGTCCTGTGTCATATGATAGAACAGGTATGTGGTATCATTGAACCAGATTGCTTAGAAATCACTATACTTTTTCAAATTATTCTGTGGTTTGTTTGCTTGTATTGGACATTGACTTTAGAAAAAACAGTATTACCGAATTTTATGTGTTTGATTGCTTAAAGGATTATTAAAATGCTTTTTAAGTTCTTTTTGAAAATCTAAAATATTACATTGAATAATTGACAGAGACTGTTTAACAACTGTTCTTAATTAAGAACAATCTCTGAAGGCTATGATTTTAGAACTACAATATAAACTGTATAGTTTTTTACATACAACTGTAGTAAAACTTGATGATTTCATTTTATTTAACAATTTTATACCTTTGTCTGATAAAGAGTTTAAATCTCCAAATAGTTTATTTAAATAGATTTTCTTCCACTAACATCTTCTAGTTTGTGTTTTCTCTATGCCTGAAATTCTTCTTAGTATTAATATTTTAAATTTTATAAGAGAAAGAAAACTTTTCTAATTTTCATTGAAACACCATGATACAGGGGTGGATTTACCATAAAGCTATTGAAGCCTAAGCTTCAGGGCCCCTGACAGGCTTCGCCCTTTCTTTAAATGAATATCCTCAAAATTATAAGTACCTCATATAGCACAAAACTTGCACAGACGTGGTGGTGGTCATGCCCTCGTATAATTCTCTCCCCTTGAATGTGGAAAGGACCTGTGACTGCTTCTAACTAATAGGTGATGTGCTGTCACTGCTGTGATTATATTACATTATCCAAGACTCCACCTTGCTGGTGGACTTGTTCTAAAGTCTCTCCCCTTTGCTGGCTTTGAAGAAGCAAGCTGCTATGACTCAAATCACAAGGAAATGAGTTCTTACAACCTCAGGGAGTTTGGAAGCAGATCTTTTCCCAATAGAGCCTCCAAATGAGAATCCGTTCCCAACCAACACCTTGATTACAGCCTTTGAGACTTTAAGCAGAGGATCCAGTTAAGCTGTATCTAGACTCCTGACCCACAGAAACTGTGAGATAGTAAATACATGTTGTTTGAAGCCATTAAATTTGCAGTAATTTGTTATACATTGTTTTAGTCCATTCTCACACTGCTGTGCAGAAATACCTGAGACAGGGTATTTTATAAAGGGAAGGGGTTTTATTCACTCACAGTTCTGCATTCCTGGGGAGGCCTCAGAAAACTTACAATCATAGGGGAAGGCAAAGGAGAAGCAGGCGCCTTTTTCACAGTGTGGCAGGATGGAGTGAGTGCAAACAGGGGAAATGCCAGATGCTTATAAAACAATCAGATCTCATGAAACTCACTCATTATCATGAGAATAACATGCGGGAAACCAACCTCATGATCCACTTACTCCACCTGGTCCCACGCTTGACACATGGGGATTATGGGGATTACAATTCAGGGTGAGAGATTTGGGTGAGGACACAGAGCCACACCATATCATGCATCCAGGAAACTGATACAGTGGCTTTATTGCAACAAATGTTGCTGTACATTAAGAATTCTTAGTATTTAGTTGCATTGTCCTTTAGTGTTTTGAAATCAGTATCTAGTGTAAGAAAGGCCAGTAATTTAGGTTTAATGGTTGCCAGATAAATAAAATTCTAATTCTTTATTGATTGCATTTCTTTAATTTGCTTCCCTCATTTAGCTTCTATAAATTCATGAATACATAAACTGGTAAAGACCTAAGTAGCATTTTGTTTAGATTTTAAAACAATTATTAAAAGTTTCAAATATACAATATAGAGAAAATAATTTAGTATTCATGTACTCATTACCAGGATTTAACAACATTTAGTCATTTTTTTAAAAAAGGGAGTTGTAGACAGAATTGTAAGATGCCCTCCAGTATTCCTACCCTCTGGTATACATGCTTTGTATAATTGCCTACCCCTAAGTGGAAACAGAACCTGTGAATATGATAGACTGTCACTCCCATGCATTTATGTTATTTTATATGGCAAAGGGATTTTCAGATGTATTTAAGACTCTTAATCAATTGACTTTAAATTTATCAAAGGAGACTATTAGAGGCAAGCCTGACCTAATCAGATAAACCCTTAAGAGACCAGAAGTAGTAGCAGAGGCCCTGCCATTGCCTTTGAAGGAGCAAACTGCTGTGTTGTAGAGAGGGCCACATGGCAAGAACCCTAAAGTTCGCTGAGAACTGTACCCAGCCAACTACCAAGAAAATGGGGACCTCAGTAATACAGCCATAAGGAAATGAATTCCACCTCAAACCTGAGGAGCTTAGAGGCAAGTCTTTCGTTAGCCCAGCCTCCAGTTAAGGGCATGGTCAGCTGACACTTTGGTTTCAGCCCTGTGAGACCCTGAGCAGAGGACCCAGCCAAAATTTGCCAGACTCCTGACCTTGTTTCTTTTTAGTAAGCATTCTTGATTCCGTCATGAACTAACCTAACTCTTTTTTAGAAAGATGTTTTCTTTCCAGCTTTTTGAAAGTTATGCCTTCCTTATATTTTACTATTTATTCTGAAAAAGGGTTCTTTATTTGCTGAAATTGTCTCCATTTTTGAACAGTCTTTGTCAGATCTATTGAATCTGCCAAATCACACTCAAAAATGGAAATGCTAATTTATGATACTTTCACGATATTACACAAGGGGAATACCCTTGCCAATAGTTGATATTTTCCAATTTTAAATTTTTTGCCAGTCTGAGTGAGATATGTGTTTTCATTTTTATTTTATTTGCAATTCCCTGATTACTAATGAGGTTGAATACTTTTCCATATGTTTATGGGCTGTTTATCTTTTCCTGTAAATTTTTTGTTCATCTTTTTATCAAAATGTTTATTTTTTGATTGTTAAGAATTCTTGAGATATTTGGTATAGTAATCTCTAGCCTGTTATATAGGTTATAAACATCTTTTTAAAATGTGTTAATTATATTTTAACTTTGTGTATGGTGGTTTTTCTTGTATATAAGTTGCTAAGATTGAGCAAGTCAAATTTATCATTGTTTTCCTTTTAACGTGCTTTGATTCTTTTTCAAGAAGCCTTCACTACCCTAGTTTTATAAACATATTCTGCCATATTTTCTTCTAGTATTTCTATAATTTGTTTTTCCACATTTATAGCTCTAATCCATCTATAATTTATGCTTGCATGTAACTGCATATTTATTTCAAATGGCTAACCACTTTTGCATTATGATTTATTGAATAGTTAATCATTCTTCTGTTGATTTGAATTATCTTTTTCACTTATTAGATTGGCTTGAATACATAGTTATATTTCGAAACTCTAATTTGTTCTACTTCTTTGCTTTTCTATGTCAATACCACACTATTTTGATTTCTAGAAGGTATAGATTTTTATATCTGGGTCTATAATGTTACTTATCCTCTTGTCAGACATACACAGTTGTACCATATCCTTAATACTAATTTTCAATACCTCACCTAGGGCACAAAATGTAAAGAGGGACTCACTCTTAGAGTCATGCAAGTGCCTCATCCTAGTTATAATACTGTCTTATACAAGACCTCAAGTCTCATTTAATCCTTAGAAAAGAAGTTGTTTTAGTCCAATACTGTTTGTAATTTCTAGAGGGCCAGAAATATAACTTCTTTTTTTTTTTTTTTTGAGACGGAGTCTCGCTCTGTCACCCAGGCTGGAGTGCAGTGGCCAGATCTCAGCTCACTGCAAGCTCCGCCTCCTGGGTTTTACGCCATTCTCCTGCCTCAGCCTCCCGAGTAGCTGGGACTACAGGCACCCGCCACCTCGCCCGGCTAGTTTTTTGTATATTTTAGTAGAGACGGGGTTTCACTATGTTAGCCAGGATGGTCTCGATCTCGTGACCTCGATATCCGCCCGTCTCGGCCTCCCAAAGTGCTGGGATTACAGGCTTGAGCCACCGCGCCCGGCCGAAATATAACTTCTTAGCATGGCTTTCTGTATGCTTCTCTTTCCAAGATTTGTTCTAGCATGGTGAATAAAAGCCAAGAAAAGAGACTCTTTCAAGAAGGAGAGGATTGTCAGTTGTCGGCTAAGAGATTAAGCGAGAAATGATCTGAAAGGCGTCTGTGGGATGAGTATCCTTAGGAAAAATATTTCCATCCCACGCTGTCATCCCTGCTTTTCTGATCCAACCTCCCCTCCCCCAGCTTAGGCATTTATTAAGAAAAGCCTTATAACCAGTTCCTGTTCCTAGTCTCTTCTCTTATTACTACCTGTGTAATTGTGAATTAGGTCTTTCATGATGTCTTTCTTAAATTGATAAATATTATTCCCTCTTTCCAACTTCTGTTAAAACTGAATTTTAAGCTATATTTTCTCCTCTAATAATATAATCATTATGCATACTTTAAGTTACCATTTAAATTTTTTCTCTATATAGAAATATTTGGAATATTTTGCATTATCCTTAAGTGATGCCCACATTTGCACTTATATTGGATTTTTAAATTGTTCTATACCAGAACCAAAAGATGATGATGTGATAAGAAATATTATTAGGCTACGAGAAAAGCTTGGTTGGCAAACTGTATTACCGCAGCACAGTTTGAAATATGGAAGTTCCAAAATTGCAGTTCAGAAGATTACTTTAAAGGTATTGTTCTATTTTATTTAATTTTGATCTTTAAAAATCAATGTTGAAATTATATTTTTACTTCATTTCAGATATTATGTCAAAGTTAAACATTACATTAATATCAAGTTACAATTATTTCGTGGTAAATGCAAAAGTATTTGACATCATTTCGTTTTACTTATTTAAGAAATGGAGAATAGATCAAGCATATAAACTTTAAGTCTATAACACATCAAAATGTTTGTGTTTGTCCCCTCTCATCACTTTCTCTGAGTGAGTCCCCAGGAAAGGTGTATCTTCTGCCTAAAACTTGAATCTACTGGTTTCTGGATATCACTTTTTCTGTGATTTAAGAAGAAATTATTAGGTAATGTAACATTCTATTCTTCTCACACTCTTAACTCCCTGGTACCTGATTTTCTATCTCATCTGGTCTGTGTTTCCTTATGCTATTCATTTTTTTCTTACCCATTAGCCTCTGTCTTCAGAGAAATTTTAGCTTGTCCAAGGTCACATGACCAGAGGGTAGAAGCTGAACTAAGGTTTGTATCCTGAGACCTCATTTATTACAGGTGCTCTAAGATTGAACAGGATCATCTGTCCCTACTGTTAGAAAGGGAACTCTCAAAATGTGGTCCCCAGGCAAGCAACACTAGAATCACCTTAGAACTTACTAGACATACATATTCTTTTTTTTTTTTTAGACGGAGTCTCGCTCTGTCGCCCAGGCTGGAGTGCAGTGGCCGGATCTCGGCTCACTGCAAGCTCTGCCTCCCGGGTTTACACCATTCTCCTGCCTCAGCCTCCCGAGTAGCTGGGACTACAGGCGCCCGCCACCTCACCCGGCTAGTTTTTTGTATTTTTTAGTAGAGATGGGGTTTCACCGTGTTAGCCAGGATGGTCTCGATCTCCTGACCTCGTGATCTGCCTGTCTCGGCCTCCCAAAGTGCTGGGATTACAGGCTTGAGCCACTGCGCCCGGCCTAGACATACATATTCTTATCTGCACCCTAGACCAACTGAATCAGAAACCTTTGGAGGCAGAGCCTTGCAATCTGTATTTTATTCAGTTCTCCACGATTCTAATGCACAATTAAGAACCACTGCTCCCAACCAAGGATTAGCAGATTTTTTTCTGAAGAGGACCAGGTAATAAATACTTTAGATTTTGCAATTACTCACCTCTGTCACTGTAGTACCAAAGCATTGATAGATAATACATACATAAATGGATGTGACTGTGTTCCAATAAAACTTTATTTACAAAAACAGGCCCTTTGCCCTGCTCTACACTGTTACCATGAAGATAAATCATCTTTTGATCATTTTTCAGAGGCAACAATGTGAAGGAAAGTACATGTATAATTGAATCAGATTTACCTAGTTTTGAACCTATACACTCACCATGTTATCAAGTTCCTAACCTCTTGAGCTTTAGTTTTTTGACCTTGAAATGGAGATAATAATAGTTACCATGGAGGACTGTGAAAATTAAATATATGCCGTGGTGCCTGGCAGGTAGTGGGCACAGTAGTTTAAAAACCAAACAAAACCATAGCTGTACATGGGTTCCTTGGACTCTCAAATAAAGTGAATTTCATTTGTGTGTGAAGAAAGGATTGAGAATATGATTAAACACTTGTTTTTAGTTGAAAAAATAATTTAATTGGAACATATTTTTGTGCTTTTATGATTTGATTTTTTAATTATATATATGATCCATTTGGAAGATTTGTATCTATCTTGTTTCTTAGTAATGTTTTGAAACCTAATTTAGAACATAAATGACTCAAATAGCCAAATAACAATTAAAAAGGTCATACATTATGCAAGTCATCATTTAGAGCTCATTTATTTCCTGTTATTTGCAGTTTTTAAACTTGTTTTTGAGGGTTTAATATTGATTATATTAGAAGCTGAAGTAAGTGAAACAGCTAAAATAATTGAGAAGAAACAAGTAATCTTCAAGGAAGACAGAATTTTAAAAAGTATAAAACTGGATCCAGAATTTAAAACTATAATGATTGGAAACCGTTTAGTTACACAATTAAATAGCTTCTGAGGACATCACTAAATACTAAATGCTTTTTTATGGTAAAATTTAATTATCCAGAAAAGACTAAAGTTTTCTTATGATTTTAGAATTTTTTATCAATAAAAGTTAAAAGTTTCAGGAAACTTTTATTTTAAAGCTAAAATAAATACATTTTACTTAAAATTTTCCTTAATGTGGAATGGCTGATTTTTTAATGCCAAGTATGGGAGAGGCATTATAATTTATTGCAATAGCTTAGAATATGGGTTTAGAGTCAGACTTGGATTCACATCCCTAGTTCACCATTTCCTGAATTTGTGACTTTTCTCAAATTATCTAACTTATCAAAATATTCATATTTTTAAATTTGAAAAACAGGGTCTTTCTCTGTCACTTAGGCTGAAGCCACAATGGTGTGAGTAAAGCTCCCTGCAGCTTCAAACTCTTGGGCTCAAGTGATCTCACCTCAGCCTCCTGAGTAGCTGAGATTACAGACATGAGCCACCTCACTCAGTTCCCTCAAAGTATTAATTTCTGCAATTGTTTAGTGAGATTAAAAATATCAAGCCTTAGTTTCTTTAAATTTGAGAGGTGAAAGTTAATAGATTAAACTCTTATGGTTGTAAAGATAATGTATATGAAAGAGTTATTACTCATTATTTATTACTTAACAAATAATAGCTATTTTTATCTTATACCAAACCACCATCATTATCAAAATGAATGACAAATTTAATGTGCCCAAAAGATTTCTGGTGTTGGCACACAAATACTGGAAAATGGCATATATGTAAAAGGTATGTTGTTGAGTTCTTTGGATTAGTAAGCATGTATTATTAAGCATATAGATATTTTTTTCTGAATTAAGGATCCTTTTTTAAGGATGAAAATTAAATATGTTAAATCTTTCATAAGATTGATCTTGTTGAACATTGTTTAGACACAATTTGATGTTAGCTTTCTCCAAATATAGTATTCTTATTTTTAATCTGTGTTTAAACTGTTTCAATTTAGTGGATAATCAGTTCAGCCATTGTATTAATTTTGTTAATTTAGTCAAATTAATTAAATTTGTTTATTTTTCTTTTTTTAAATCTCAGAAACCTTTGGAAGATGATGGAGAATTTGTATATTGCCTTCCTCGGAAAAGTCCTAAAGCCCTTTACAATCCGTATGATCTTCAGGTAGTATCGGCTCATACCGCTAAACATTGCAAAGAATTTTGGGTTATTACTGCTTCATTTATCTCAAAGGTAATGTTTAATGGATGTTTTAAGCTTTCAGAATTACAATACAAAAATATTATCCAATGTAGAATTTAATTGCATACATTTATCTTTCTGTTTCAGAGATACTTGGTCATTTGTGGAGCAGTTTGTATATAAGAATCTCCTTGGGAGAATGTTATTTAATAGTGAAGTTTTTCCTTTTGTGTAGAGATTTAGGTTTGGAGATTCAACTTTAGTAAATTTTTTCATCTATCAAATACTTTGTTAATACTTGGAGTAAATTTTTAAAGGACGAACTACAAAACAAGCATTTGCTAACATAATGGAAACTATAATAATAAAGAAAAGAATATTCTTTATTGGCACATTTGTCAGAAACTTTATTGCCAGATGTAGAAATCCCCCTTTTACACTCTTATATAGCATTTTGATATTTATCACAAGTTGAAAATATACAATTACTTGTTTTAATGATTTGTTTAATATCTGTCTCCCTTTTTCTGCCCTCCCAGCCTCCCAACTAAAATGAACTTTATGCATGGGCAAGACCACATCTTTGTATGAGGTAGATCTGTATGTACAGATACAGAAATACCTCTAATAGTATCAAGTGAGAATGGAGGAAAAACTTCTATATATATATATGAATATACACATAGATACATATGTGCTGATAAAAATATGCATACTTTTATTTCTGGAATAAAATTTTTTTTTAAATGGTGACATTCAGATAGGGGAGGGGCACTCATGGGAAGAGAGAGAACTCCTTGATGAAGGGCATGTAGTTTCTGAATGTCAATATAGGGTATGTGGGTAGTGAGATTATAAGCCACTTTGGACTACCGCATCTCTGTAGCTAAAATTAAATTCATAAATACTACTTTTACAGAAAATGTAAAAATTATGAGACTGAAATTTGAACAGCTATTTGTGAAAAGTATCTCAGGGTGAGGAGGAAGAAATAATTTCTGTTGGAGCACAAGAAATAGCGTTAGAAAATAGCAAGTGTAGAAGCACTGTGTTGAGGGAAATCAAATTTGGGTATAGATAAAATAGCTGAGGAGTCATACATGGAAAAAAATTAGTTATAAAGGCAAGAAGTTATCAGCCAAATACAGGCTTTCTTAATTTCTTGAAAATGGTACATATTTTTAAAATAAATAAAATAATGCTTTTGTGTTTTATTTTGTAGGTTACTAATATCGTTGGTAGTATAAAGGAAGTAGAACTCATACCTACTTTGGAATGGCTATCAGAAAGAAGACATTACTATTTATTACGTCAATTCAAGATATTTTCTGATTTCCGGTGAGGTGAAAAAAATGAAACCAGTTCTTTGTAGTTTGATCCTGTTGAAGGAGCAGTTGCCTGAGTGACATGTGGGTTCTACTACAGTAATACCAGTAGAAAATAGTACTAATTCCTTTATCTAAAAAATTTTTATGGAGCACCCCATTTCCTCTGTAACTTAGGAAGAAATGCCAATAATTTTGGCATTTAAGAAGCATTTTTCCTTTCAGAATTAATAAAGCATTTGTTACCTGTAACTTACGAGGAAATGCCGTAAGTTACAGAGGGATGGGATGTTCCATAAAAATTTTTTAGGTGAAGGAAGTTTACTCTTTTCAGTATTAAAACTCTTAATTTTAGTCTTTTTGGATAAATATTGTAAAAATATTTTATAGTCAAGCAAACTTAAATACACCCTACAGTTGACTCTACCACAATGCAAGGGTTAGGGGCCCTGACCCCCTACACAGTTCAAAATTTGAGTATAACTTTTGACTCTACCCAAACTTTGCTATTAATACTAATAGTCTACTGTTGACAAGAAGCTTTATCAGTAACATAAATAATCATTAACATATTTTGTCTGGTAGATGTATACTGTAATCTTCTCTAATGTCTGCTTTTTCTTGTGATATGTTCTTGTCTGCTGGGGACTAGGAAAACAGATAAATAATATTTTAAATTGTTTATTTAATATGTAAATAGCTTGAATAACTAAGGACCTGAGAAACTTTTTTTTTTTTTTGTAAGAGAAGAAGGATTTTGTGACAGAGAAATTAATTATTAAATAAATGTTATTGTGTACCTATTTTGTTTCACATGTGTAAGAACTGGAGACAGAACTGTGAAAAAATATACAAGGTTTCTGTTCCTATAGAACTTATATTCTAATGGAAGGAGATAGATAACAATAGGTAAATAAATAATTTCAGATCGTGACGAGGCCTAGAAATGTAATAAAACAGAATTAGAGACGTCTGTGTGTGCATTGGTTCTTTAGATAGGATGGTCAGAGATGTGGCATTGAAGCAGAGACCTAAATGATGAAAACTAGGCAGCTGTGTGGGAGCTCCAGAAGATGCAAGTTTCCAAGTTGTGAAGCAGGAGCTAGTTTCGTATGGATTTGACAGTAGAAGTGGTGTTCCTGGAATGAAGTTGGTAGGAAATGAAGCTGGTTCTGTTATTTTCTGGGACCTGTCACATGTAGTGTAGGTGACTGAGTAACAGTTCTAAGTTTCTCGTCAAAGATAGGTGATAATTGCATCCCGGTAATTTAGGAGCTAGAATTGGGGCTAGATAGGTTTTTGATTCTGGGTTATCAATTTAAGATATTATCCAAAGTGATATTTTCTGTATCTTTTTATTTGAAACTCTGTCAGTGTCAGACTTTCCACTGTTATCCTTGCCTTTGATACATCCTCAGGGTCTGCTCTGCTCTAAATAGTTATTATTTATTAAACTTTTTAAGTTCAACTACAACTGGGACAAGACATTTTACATGACATTTGGTATCAAAGTCTATAGTCAAAATGATTCATTTTCTTTATTCATGTTAAGAAAAAAATAAATTTTATATTTACTTAGTTTGTGCTTAATTTTATATATACTTAATATACTTACTTAATTTTAAATTTTATTTTTAATATTTTCGGAGTTTTTCTTAGATCACGATATTGTAAAAGGTAATATTTCAAATAGTAAAATGAGATAAAGATGAAATGTTAACAACTTAAGCTGGTGATGCCAGTACAGGGGTGATTAGACCATCAGCATCATTGTTTTACCTCATGAAACTTTTCTGGTATATTGGTTTTTGTGACCTGGTGCAGATACGCCTTATACCGTTGGGTTCCCCTCTGATTCTTAAGGATTTTCAGGGATCTTCTAGGGTTCTGAGATACCATGACTCTATGGATTTGGATTAAAGTGAAATAGTAACTTATGTGGAGTGCTTCTTTGGCACTGGATTTAAGGTCAAGGTACTAGATTTTGATTGAGGCAGTCCTGATTTTCAAGGCCTCAAGTGAGCCTGTTTGAAGTATATCATGGGATTCTCTTTGAACTGCTTGGATGGCTCCAGGCCCCTTTCAGCCTTCTTTGATTCAAAATTAGCCAACATCATCACTAAGATTGGCTGTTTGGTTGGCTTCTCAGACACATCCCTATCCCCACGATTTTCTGCTACCCACTAGCTCTCACCAGCTACATAAGTAATCTCATATTGGCAAACAAGTATCACATCTCAGTGTTTATTTAAAGGTGATTGTTTTCCTCTAGATGCAAAGGCTACCAAGGAAGCGATTGTGATACTGCATTAGACACGTGTATAATATAGGTGGCAATATTCATTTAGAGTTGAGAGAGATTTGCAGAAACAGTTGGCATGTCTTTTTCAGAATGCATGATAATTATTGATGATGAATCATAACCAGGGAATCTTTCCAATTCCTTCTCATGTAGGTTCTTTGAGTTTTAAAAATTACAAGTGCGGCCGGGCGCGGTGGCTCAAGCCTGTAATCCCAGCACTTTGGGAGGCCGAGACGGGCGGATCACGAGGTCAGGAGATCGAGACCATCCTGACTAACACGACGAAACCCCGTCTCTACTAAAAAATACAAAAAGCTAGCCGGGCGAGGTGGCGGGCGCCTGTAGTCCCAGATACTCGGGAGGCTGAGGCAGGAGAATGGCGTAAACCCAGGAGGCCGAGCTTGCAGTGAGCTGAGATCCGGCCACTGCACTCCAGCCCGGGTGACAGAGCGAGACTCCGTCTCAAAAAAAAAAAAAAAAAAAATTACAAGTGCATTTTTTACATAAATATTAAATAATATCAAAATGACATACATTACCTTAATTTTTTACTTACCACTATGCAGACTTTTTATCAATGTACCTTTTCATTATCACTGAAAATTGAATCTTGACTTTTCTTGAAATATGAAGTCTCTTTTCAAAGTAAGCCAATAAACATATAAAGGAAAACAATATTTTAAAAATCATTTTTAATATTTATTGGAATGTTGCAGCTAAGTGAATCCTGCATCTGTGAGAGTTATAAGGACTTTCATTTACATTTACCTTTTGCTCTATATTCTGCTGATAGTTTGGGAGAAAATTTATATGGTTTAGCATTTACTTTAGGTAACTCAGGATGAATGAAACATGTTCTAGAGAATATTCTGATATTACTAAGCTTTTACTAAATTTATTCCATATAAATCGTTTATGGATATGGAATATAAGAAGCATTTTTCCTTTCAGAATGAATAAAGCATTTGTCACCTGGAAATTGAATGTTAAAAGAATTAAGACAGAGAAGAGCAGGTAAGTTTTGATATGCAATATATTTATAAAAATTTCAAAAGGAAGCTATATGTTTTATATGTAGTGTGGAAACAGATATAATTTCATTTTCATTCAGTGATTAGAAAGTCACATTCCATTGCTTTATGATGAAACTTAACCCATTTTTATTTTTTAAAGACTATTAAACACTGTATTTTGCAGTATACCATTCTATGGTCATAGAGCTGTGCAAAACCTTGATGAATTCCCTTGGTCACTTTATCTAACTTCTTGCTTTCAGGAAGAAGAATAATTAAGTAATTTAAAGTAGATGACAGTAATCTTATTTTGTGAGATCTCCAACAGCCAAATGTTTTTTAAAATTGTTTTTATTAAACTTTTTATTTTGAGATAATTGTGGATTGAGATGCAGTTATAAGAAATAATAGAGATATCCCATGTACCTTTTACCCAGTTTCCCTCTCAAATGTTGCAAAACTACAGTCTATTATGACAGCCAGGGCATTGACAATGATATATAATCAATATATAGAACACTTCTATCACCACAGGATCCCTTGTGTTGGCCTTTTATAGCTATACCCCCCTCCCTCCTATTCCTGCTCCCTCCTTGACCTGTGGCAACCACTAATCAGTTAGCCATTTCTGTAATTTTATCTTTTCAAGAATGTTCTTATGATAAATAACAATAAATCAAGAGGAGGGAAGGAAACTTTTGGAGGTGACAGTTTATGGCATAGATTGTTCACAGATGTATACTTATCTCCACATGCACCAATTGTATACATTAAATAGGTACAGCTTTTTGCATGTCAATCATACCTCAATTAAATGATTTTCAAGAAAAGAATGCTGTGTCTGCACAGCAAAGGAAATAATCCACAGGGTGAAGAGACAGCCTGCAGAATGGGCGAAAATATTTGCCAACTGTTCATTCTCTAAGGGATTAATATGCAGAATATACAGGGAACTCAACAGTAAAAAATAAATAATCTGATTTAAAAATGGGCAAAGGATCAGAATAGACATTTCTCAAAAGAAGGAATACAGATGGCCAACAGGTATATGAAAAGATGCTCAACATCCCCAATCATCAGGGCAATGCAAATCAAAACCACAATGAGATATCACCTCACCCCAGATAGAATGGCTGTCATCAAAAAGACAAAAAATAAATGCTGATGAGGATATGCAGAAAAGATAGCTCTTATACACTATTGGTTGGAATGTAAATTAGCACAACCATATGAAAAAACAGTATGGAGGTTTCTCAGAAAACTGAAAATAGAGCTACCATACAAGCCAACAATCCCACTACTGGGTATTTATGTGAAGGAAGGAAATCCGTACGTATATTGAAGAGACACCTGCATCCCCATGTTTACTGCAGCACTGTTCACAACAGCCAAGATAGGAATCAATCTAAAAGTCCATCAACAGATGAATGAAGAAAATGTATATATACACAAAATAGAAAACCAGCCAGAAAAAAAAGAATAAAATTCTGTCATTTATGTCATTTATGGCAACATGGATAAGCTTGGAGGACATTATGTTACGTTAAATAAGTCAGGCATGGAAGGATAAATATCTCTTGTTCTCACTCATATGTGGGAGCTAAAATATTTGAGCTCATAGAAGTAGAGAGTAAAATTGTGGTTATTAGATGATGAGAAGGGTGTTGGGGAGGGGAGGATAGAGAGAGGCTGGTTAATAGCTAGATGGGAGGAATAAGTTCTAGTGTTCTATAGCTTTGTAGGGTAACTGTGGTAAACAATAATTCATTAAATTTTTTCAAATAGAAGAGAAGATTTTGCATTTTATTGTTATTTCCTTTTTTTAGAGACAGTCTCAACTCTTGCCCAGGCTGCAGTACAGTCATGTGATCATAGCTCACTACAGCATCAAACTCCTGGGCTCAAGCAGTCCTCCCACCTCAGCCTCCCAAATACCTGGGGCTACAGGCATGCACCACCATGACAAGCTATGTTTTATTTTTATTTTGTAGAGATGGGGACTCACTATGTTGCCCAGGCTGGTCACCAACTCCTGGCTTCAAGTAGTCTTCCCACTTTGACCTCCCGAAGTACTGGGATTACAGGCATTAGTCACTGTGGCTGGCCCTTAAAAAAGAGGATATTGAATGTTATCAAGTCAAAGAAATGATAAAGGTTTGAGGTGATGAATATGCTAATTATCCTGATTTACTAACACATTGTGTATATTTATTAAAATATCACAATTATTTGGATTAAGGGTGGGGCAAGATGGCACAATAGAATCCTCCACTGATCATACCTCATGCAGGAACACCAAATGTAACGGCTATCTACACAAAAAAACCATCTTCATAACCAAAACTCAGGTGAGCAACCACAATACCTGGTTTTAACTTCATATTGCTGAAAGAGGCACTCAAGAGGGAAGGGAACAGTCTTGAATCACTGATCGCATCCTTCCCCCATGCCATGGCAGTGGCTGTGTGGTGGGGAGACATAATCTGAGCACTTAGAAGAGGGAGAGTGTAATGCTTGTGGGACTGTTAATTGAATTTATTGCTGCCCTGTCACAGCAGAAATCAAAACCCAGCTGAACTCAACTGACAGTCACCCACAGAGGGAGAATTTAGACCAGTTCTAGCCAGATTGGAATCGCCCATCCCAGTGGATGGAACTTGAGTTCCACCAAACCTTACCACTGCAGACTAAAGTGCTATGTGGTCCTCAATAAAGTTGAAAGGCAATGTAGGCCACAAGGACCACAATTCTTGAACAAGTCCTACTGCTGTTTTGGGCTTGGAGCCAGTGGATGTGGGGGGCCCCAACCTAGTGAGACATCAGCTGGAAAGGCTAAGGAGTGCTTGCACCTACCTCCCCTAACCCCAGGCAGCACACCTCACAGCAAAGAGTCACTTCTTTCTTTTGTTGAGGAGAGGAGAGGAGAGGTAAGACTAAAGAGGACTTTGACTTTGTCTTGCATCTTAGAGATCAGCTCAGCCACAGTAGGAGAGGGTACCAGGCAGTCATCAGGTCCGCATCCCAGACATTTATAGACATACCCTGGGCTAGAAGTGAACCCACTGCTGTGAAGGGAAGAACCCAGTTCTGGCAAGATTCATAATCTGCTGACTAAAGAGCCCTTGGGCCCTGAATGACCAGCAGTGTTAACCAGGTAGTACACAGTGGCCTTGGGTGAGACTCTGTGGCATGCTGGCTTCAGGTGAGACCCAGCACATTCACAGCTGTGGTGGCTATAGTGAGACTCCTTAAGAAAAGCAGAGGGAAAAGTAAAGGGGATTTTGTCTTGTACCTTAAGTACTGTCTTGGCCACAGTGGGATGGAATACCTCAGTGTCCCCGATTCCAGGCCTTGATTCTTGGATGGCATTTCTGGACCTGCAGTGGGGCAGAGGAGAGCACACTGCCCTGAAGGGTGAGTCCCAAGCCTGGCACATTCACCACAAGCTGACTGAAAAGCCCTTGAGAAACATGAGTGGTAGCCTGGAAGTACTCCCTATGGGCCTATGGTGGTGGTGGCCACGGGGATTTCCTCTGCTTCTGGAAAGAGGAGGGAAGAATAGGAAGGACTTTGTCTTGTGGTTTGAGAGCCAGCTCAGTTGCGGTAGTACAGAGCATCACGTCAATTTCTAAGGGTTTGGACTCCAGTCCTTGGCTCCCAGACAGCATCTCTGGACTTATCTGGGGCTTGGGGGAACCCGCTGCCATTAAGGGAAGGATGCAAGCCTGGTGGGCTTTGCCACCTGCTGATTGTAGAGCCCTAGGTTCTTGTGTGAACATAGGCAGTAGCCAGGTAGTGGTTACAAGGCTTTGGTGCGACCCAGGCTTGTTGGCTTCAGGTTTAACCAGAAGGACACAAGCCTGGCGGATTTGCCAGCTACTGATTGAAGAGTCTTAGGTCCTTGAGTGAACATACATCTGACCCAGTGCAATCCCAGTGGTGGTGGCCACAGTGGGGCTTGTGTCACCCCACCCCCAGCTCCATGTGGGGGGCTAGGGGAGGGATAGCATTAGGAGAAATGCCTCATGTAGATGACAGGTTGATGGGTGCAGCAAACCACCAGGGCACGAGTATACCTATGTAACAAACCTGCATGTTCTGCACATGTATCCCAGAACTTAAAGTATAAATTAAAAAATAAAATATCTGTATTGGATATTGTTGAATGCTTTTTCTGCATCTATTGAGATGATCATGTGATTTTTGTTTTTAATTCCATTTATATGGTGAATCGCATTTGTTGACTTGTGTATGTTAAACTGTCCCTGCATCCCTGGTATGAAACCCACTTGATCATGGTAGATCATCTGTTTGATATGTTGTTGGATTCAGTTAGCTAGTATATTGTTAAGGATGTTAGCATTATGTTCATCAAGGATATCAGTCTGTAGTTTTCTCTTTTGGTTGTGTCTTTTCTTGGTTTTGGAATTAGGGTGATGCTGGCTTCATAGCATGAATTAGGAAGGGTTTCTTCTTTCCCTATCTTGTGGAATAGTATCAAAAGGATTGGTATCAATTCTTCTTTGAATGTCTGGTAGCATTCTGCTGTGAATCTGTCTGGTCCTGGACTTTTTTTTTGTTGGTAATTTTAAAATTACCATTTCCGTCTCGCTGCTTGTTGTTGGTCTGTTTAGGGTATCTAATTCTTCCTGATTTAAGCCAAGAGGGTTGTATTTTTCCAGGAATTTACCCATCTCTTCTAGATTTTCTAGATTATATGGATAAAGGATTTTCTCTCTTCTTGGTTAAACTTGCTAATGGTCTATCAATCTTATTTATCTTTTCAAAGAATCAACTTTTTGTTTCATTTATCTTTTGTATTTTTGGTTTGTTTCAATGTCATTTAGTTCTGCTCTGATCTTGGTTTTTCCTTTTTTCTGCTGGTGTTGGGATTCACGCAGGATTGTGGCAGAAATATTAAAGGGAAATATTAGGGAAAGTTATAGGGAATAGTCACAAACCTTTTGGAAGGCCGAAAGCTTACCTAGCTTGTAATTATTGAACAGGCTGAAGGCAGCTAGTTTTTACCTTAGAGCATTAGGTCATAAGGTAAATACTAGGGACAATAGAGGCTTCCCCAGTTAAGTCTGTTTACCCTACCTCCATTAACTAACCTTTGAGCCAAATGGCCCTCTCAGGAGGGAGGTCAACTAGGGGTATTGCCCCCTAATGATATTTACTTTAGACCACCAGTACCTGAGCTTTAATCATTTGTAGAACTACTCTCTTAATCATGTTAATTATCCACAAGTGTGTTGACTCAGAGCTTCTATTAATTGTATACTAAATAAATGCCTGGAGTGCAAGCTGCTTAGTGCCGGCCGCAGTGACAAACCTCTCTTGGTGTGCAGGCGGTCGGACACTCAACTGGACTGGCAAAGCAGAATATCTGTGTGTCAGTGCACATTTTATCCATCTGGCATTTGAGTCAGGGTCTGCTAATGCACTCTTGTGAGGAGCAATACCCAACTGGTGCCCCATGTAAGGAAAAATACAACATGCTGGGTTTGGGTTTCGTTTGTTCTTGTTTCTCTGGTTCTTTGTGGTGTGACCTTAGTCTGTTTGTGCTCTTTCAGACTTTTTGATGTAGTCATTTGAGCTACAGATGTTCCTTTTAGCACCACCTTAGTTATATCCCAGAGGTTTTGATAGGTTGTGTTATTACTGTCATTCAGTTTGAAGAATTTTTAGATTTCCATTTTGATTTCATTTTTGACCCAATACTTATTCAAGAGCAGGTTATTTAATTTCCATGTATTTGCATGATTTTGAGGGTTCCTTTTGGAGTTGATTTCCAGTTTTATTCCACCGTGGTGTGAGAAAGTGGTTGATAGAATTTCAGTTTTCCTAAATTTATTGAGGCTTGTTTTATGGCCTATCATGTGGTCTATCTTGGAGAAAGTTCCATGGGCTGTTGAATAGAATGTGTGTTCTGTGGTTGTTGAATGAAATATTCCGTATATATCTGTTAAGTCTATTTGTTCCAAGGTATAGTTTAAATCCATTATTTCTTTTTTTTTTTTTGA
>NW_012121932.1:12394228-12395590 GCF_000951035.1 Colobus angolensis palliatus
AGCTGACCAGCACCGATTGTCCGGCACTCCCCAGTGAGATGACCCCAGTACCTCAGTTGAAAATGCAGAAATCACCAGTCTTCTGTGTCGCTCGCGCTGGGAGTTGGAGACTGGAGCTGTTCCTATTCGGCCATCTTGCCCCGCCCCCCCAAATCCATTATTTCTTGGTTGACTTTCTGTTTTGATTACCTGTCTAGTGCTGTCAGTGGGATATTGAAGTCCTCCACTATTATTGTGTTGCTGTCTATCTCATTTCTTAGGTCTATTAGTAGTTGTTTTATAAACTTGTAAGCTCCAGTGTTAGGCGCATATATGTTTAGGATTGTGATGTTTTCCTGTTAGATGAGGCCTTTTACCATTATATAATGTCCCTCTTTGTCTCTTTTAACTGCTGTTGCTTTTAAGTTTGTTTTGTCTCATATAAGAATAGCTACCCCTGCTCACTTTTGGTGACAATTTGCATGAAATGCCTTTTTCCACCCCTTTAAGTTTATGTGATTCCTTATGTGTTAGGTGAAGTTATGATCAAAACCGTCAGCAAAATCGGCATACAGGGATATACCTTAGTGTAATAAAAGCCATCTATGACAAACTTGCAGCCAACATAATACTGAATGGGGAAAAGTTGAAAGCATTCCCCCTGAGAATGAGAACAAGACAAGGATGCCCACTCTTATCACTGCTCTCCAACTTAGTACTGGAGGTTTTAGCCAGAGCAGTCCAACAAGAAAAAGAGATAAAGCGCATCCGAATTTGTAAAGAGGAAGTCAAACTGTCCCTATTTGCTGACAGTATGACCGTTTACCTTGAAAACCCTGAGTACTCCTCCAGAAAGCTCCTAGAACTGATAAAAGTATTCAGCAAAGTTTCCAGATACAATATTAATATACACAAATCAGTAGCTCTTCTGTACACTAGCAGTGACCAAGCAAAGAATTAAATCGAGATCTCAACCCCTTTTACAATAGCTAAAAAAAAAAAAAACTTATGAATATACCTAACAAAGGAGTAGAAAGACCCCTACAAGGAAAACTGCAAAACACTGCTAAAAGAAGTCACAGATGACACAAACAATTGGAAACATATTCCATGCTTATGGATGGGTAGAGTCAATATTGTGAAAATGACCGTACTGCCAAAAGCAATCTACAAATTCAACACAATACCCATCAAAATACCACCACCATCATTCTTCACAGAGTTAGGAAAAACAATTCTACAATTCATATGGAACCAAAAAAGAGCCTGCATAGCCAAAGCAAGACTAAGCAAAAAGAACAAACCTGGAGGCATCACACTACCTGATTTCAGACTATACCATTGGGCCAAAACAGCATGGTACTGGTAAAAAAAAAAAAAAAA
>NW_012121932.1:12395640-12399110 GCF_000951035.1 Colobus angolensis palliatus
AAAAAAAAAAAAAAAATAGACACATAGACCAATGAAACAGAAAAGAGAACCTAGAAATAAACCCAAATACTTAACACCAACTGATCTTTGACAAAGCAAACAAAAATATAAAGTGGAGAAAGGACTCCCTTTTCAACAAATGGTGCTGGGATAATTGGCTAGCCACGTGTAGAATGAAACTGGTTCCTCATCTCGAACCTTATACAAAAATTGGCTCAAGATGGATTAAGAACTTCAACCTAATACCTGAAACTATAAAAATTCTAGAAGATAACATTGGAAAAACCTTTCTAGCTACTGGCTTAGGCAAGGATTTCATGATCAAAAACACAAAAGCAACTACAATAAAAACAAAGATAAATAGGTGGGACTTAATTAAACTAAAGAGCTTTTGCACAGCAAAAGGAATAGTCAGCAAACAGACAATCCACAGAGTGGGAGAAAATCTTTACAATCTATACATCTGACAAAGAACTAATATCCAGAATCTACAACAAACTCAAACAAATCAGTAAGAAAAAAACAGTCCCATCAAAAAGTGGACTGACAAAGGACTAATATCCAGAATCTACAATGAATTCCAACAAATCAGTAAGAGAAAAAACAATCCCTTCAAAAAGTGGGCTAAGGACATACATAGAAAATTCTCAAAATAAGATATACAAATGGCTAACAAATATATGGCAAAATGCTCAATATCACTAATGATCAGGGAAATGCAAATCAAAACCACAATGTGATACCACCTTACTCCTGTAAGAATGGCCACAATCAAAAAATAAAAAATAATAGATGTTGGCGTGGATGCACCAATCAGGGAACACTTCTACACTGCTGGTGGGAATGTAAACTAGTACGGCTGCTATAGAAAGCAGTGTGGAGATTCCTTAAAGAACTAAAAGTAGAACTATCAATTTGATCCAGCAATCCCACTACTGGGTATCTACCCAGAGGAGAAGAAGTTATTATTCAAAAAAGACACTTGCAAATGCACATTTATAGCAGCACAATTCACAATAACAAAATCGTGGAACCAACCCAAATGCCCATCAAACAGTAAGTATATAAAGAAACTCTGGTATATATATGATGGAATACTACTCAGCCATAAAAAGGAATGAATTAACAGCATTTGCAATGACCTGGATGAGATTAGAGACTGTTATTCTAAGTGAAGTAACTCAGGAATGGAAAACTAAACATGGTATATTCTCACTGATATGTGGGAGCTAAGCTATGAGGACGCAAAAGCATAAGAATGATATAGTGGACTTTGGGGACTTGGGGGGGAACAGCTGGGTGGGGGCGAGGGGTAAAAGACAACAAATATGGTGCAGTGTATACTGCTCAGGCAATGGGTACACCAGGTTCTCACAGATCTCCACTAAAGAATTTACTCGTGTAACCAGATACCAACTGTACCCCAATAACATCGAAAAATAGAATTTAAAAAAATAGCTGTATTGAGTAAGCTCAAAGAAATTCAAGATAACACAGAGAAGGAATTAAGCAATCAGGTAAACTTAACAACAAATTGAAATAATCAAAAAGAAGCAGAAATTCTGGAGATGAAAAATGCAGTTGATCTACTGAAGAATGCATGAGTCTCTTAATAGCAGAATTAATCAAGCAGAAGAAAGAATTGGTGAGCTTGAAGACAGGCTATTTGAAAATACACAGAGAAAATAAAAAAGAATAAAAAAGAATGAAGCATGCCTACAAAATCTAGAAAATAGCCTCAAAAGGGCGAATCTAAGAGTTATTGACCTTAAAGAGGTTAAAAAAGAGTTAGGGGTAGAAAGTTTATTCAAAGGAATAATAACAGAGAACTTCCCAAACCTAGGGAAGGATATTAATATTCAAGTACAAGAAGGTTATGGAACACCAAGGAGATATAACCCAGAGCACACCTGAAAATACCAGTAACAAGTAACAAGATCAAAGCTGTAACAAAAAAAGTCTCCCGGCAAAGAAAACCTTAGGACCTGATGGCTTCTTCTGAATTTTGCAAACATTTAAAGAAGAACTATAGCAATCCTACTCAAACTCTTCTGAAAAATAGAATAGTTGGGAATATTTCCAGACTCATTGTATGAGGACAGTATTACCCTGATACCAAAACCAAAGGCTTTTTTAAAAAACAAAAAAGAGAGAAAACTACAGGCCAATATCCCTAAAAAAAAGATGCAAAAATCCTCAACAAAGTACTAGCAAACTAAATTCAACAGCATGTTAAAAAGTTTGTTCATCATGACCAAATGGAATTTATCCCAGGGATGCAAGGATAGTTGAACATATCAACATTTGCATTTGCAACATTTGCATATTGATGGATATGCAAAGCAATCAATGTGAAACATTGTATCAGCAGAATGAAGGACAAAAACCATATGATCATTTCAATTGATGCTGAAAAACCATTTGATAAAATCTAACATCCTTTCATGACAAAAATTCCTAAAAACTGGCTATAAAAGGGAACATACCTCAACATAATAAAAGCCATATATGACAGATTCACAGCTAGCATTGTTGTACTGAATGTGGAAAAATTGGAATTCTTTCCTCTAAGATATGGAGTACAACAAAGATGCCCATCAAAGTAGTACTGGAAGTCCTAGCTGGAGTACTCAGACAAGAGAAAGAAATAAAAGAAATAAAGGCTATCCAAATTGGAAAGTAAAAAATCAAATGATCCTTGTTTGCAGATGATAGGATCTTGTATTTGGAAAAACCTAAGGACTCCGCTAAAAATCTATTTGAATTGATAAACAAATTCAGTAATGTTACGGGATACAAAATGAACATACAAAAATCAGTAGTATTTCTATATGCCAACGGCGAATAAAATGAAAAAGAGATCAAGAAAGTAGTCCCATTTACAATAGCTACAAATATATGTGGAGAGAGAGAGAGAGAAGGGGGGGAGAGAGAGAGAGACAGAGAGAGAGAGAGACCTGAGACCTGTAGTTGGTAAACTAGAGTCCCGGGAGATCAGATGGTATAGTATAATTCCCCTTCTAGTCTGACTCCAAAGGCCTAAAAACCAAGAGAGAGAGTGATTTAAGTTCCAGTCCAGGTTCAAATCCAACAGCAGGAGAAAGCCATTGTGTCAGCTTGAGGATAGGAAGAGAGAGAGAATTGTCTCTTACTCAGTATTTTTGTTTTATTCAGGCCTCAATGAATTGGATGAGGCCTATCTCAGTTCATTTTGTATTGCTATAGCAAATACTACAGACTGGATCATTTGTGGAGAAAAAGAAACATATTTGTCTTATGGGTCTGGAGGGCTGGGAAGTTCAAGAACTTGACAACTGACATCTGGTTAGGGCCTTTGTACTGGGTCGTTCCATGAAAGAAGGTGGAAGGCATAAGGGCAAGCAAGCAAGCTTGTGAGACAGAGGAAATCATGTTGAATTGTTTTACTTTATTTTATTTTATTTTAGTTATTTAAATTTTTTTTTTTTTTT
>NW_012121932.1:12399160-12421058 GCF_000951035.1 Colobus angolensis palliatus
ACATCTCTGGCATGTCAATATTTGAACCAATTTAGGGAGTATTTTTCATAATGACCAATCTATAACTAAGAAATAAGTTTTTTTTTTAATAACTATTTTATTTTAGTTATTTAAATTTTTTTTTTTTTTTGAGATGGAGTCTTGCACTGTCACCCAGGCTGGTATGTAGTGGTGCAATCTTGGCTCGCTGCAACCTCCGCCCCCTGGGATTAAGCGATTCTCCTGCCTCAGCTTCCTGAATAGCTAGGATTACAGGTGTCCACCACCATGCCCAGCTAAGTTTTTGTATTTTTAGTAGAGATGGGGTCTCACTATGTTGGCCAGGCTGGTCTTGAACTCCCAACCTTGTGATCCACCTCCCTCGGCTTCCCAAAGTGGTAGGATTACAGGTGTGAGCTAAGTCCTGGGGTACATGTGCAGGATGTGCAGGTTTGTTACATAGGTAAATGTGTGCCATGGTGGTTTGCTGCACCTATGAACCTACCACCTAGGTATTAAGCCCAGCATGCATTGGCTATTTTTCCTAATGCTCTCCGTCCCCCAACTCCACCTCTAAGCAGGCCCCAGTGTGTGTTGTTTCCCTCTCTGTGTCCATGCGTTCTCATTGTTCAACTCCCACTTATAAGTGAGAACATGCGGTGTTTGGTTTTTTTCCTGCGTTAGTTTGCTAAGGATAATGGTTTCCAGCTCCATCTGTATCCCTGCAAAAGATATGATCTTGTTCCTTTTAATGGCTGCAAAGTATTCCATGGTATATATGTACCACGTTTCCTTTATCCAGTCTATCATTAAGGGATATTTGGGTTGATTCCATGTCTTTGCTATTGTGAATAGTGCTGTAGTGAACCATACATGAAAAAGCTCAACATCACTGAACATTAGAGAAATGCAACTCAAAACCACATCTGACGCCAGTTAGAATGGCGATTATTAAAAAGTCAAGAAACGATGGATGCTGGAAAGGCTGTGGGGAAATAAGAACACTTTTATACTGTTGGTGGGAATGTGAATTAGTTCAACCATTGTGGGAGATGATGTGGTGAGTCCTCAAAGCTCTAGAACCAGAAATACCATTTGACCCAGCAATTCCATTATTGGGTATATACCCAAAGGAATATAAATCATTCTATTACAAATATATATTTTTAGGAGGATCTCACTCTGTCAGCCAGGCTGGAGTGTTGTGATCATAGCTCACTGTAGCCTCAAGCTCCTGTACAAAAGCCCTCCTCCCACCTCAGCTTCCCAAGTTGCTGAGACTACAGGCATGTACCACCATGCCTGGCTGATTTTTAAAAGCATTTTTAGAGATACAGTCTCACTATGTTTCACAAGCTGGTCTGAAATTCCTTATCCTTCTTTCTCAGTCTTCCATTACTGGGATTAGAGGTGTGATCCACTGTGCCCAGCCTGAACTCTTCTTTTTTATCAGGAGCCTACTCCAGCAGTAATAATGCATTCCCTCAATAATGGCATTAATCCATTCATGAGGGCAGAGCCCTAATAACCTAATCACTCTAATAGTCCTACCTTTTAATATCATCACAGTGGTAATTAAATTACAACATGAATTTTAGAGGGAACATTCAAACCATAGTAAGGCCCAACCCCTCTGGAGAGGGCAGTCTGTTTTACTCAGTTTACCTACTCAAATACTAATCTCATCCAGAAATACCTCAGAGAAAGACCCAAAATAATGTTTAAATAAAAATCTGGGCAACTGCTGGCTCACTCAAGTTCACACATAAATTTAATCACCAGAAATGTTTTGTTAGATTTGTAACTATTTCATTTTATGTCAAGTAATTATAAATGGGATTGAGTATTAAATTTACATGTTCATGCCTTCATTGCTAGTGTATAGAAACAAATTGATTTTCATATATTGATCTTACATGCTATAACCTTATTGAAGTCACTTAATAGTTCTAGGAGTTTTTTGTATATTTTTTGGGATATTCTATATAGAATATTGGTTATCTGTAAATAGGGACAATTTATTTCTTCCTTTCTGATCTATACGGCTTTATTTTCTCTTCTTGCCTTGTATAATGGATGGAACTTCCAGCATTATGTCGAATAAGAGTGGTGAAGAATAGACATTGTTGACTTTTTCCCTGTCTTAAAGGAAAGGATTGAGTCTTTCACTATTAAAATGTTAGCTATAGATTTTTAATAAATGCTCTTTGTCAAGTTGAGGCAGTTTCTCTCTATTCCTATTTTTCTGAGAGTTTTTATCCTAAAAGTGTGCTGAATTTTGTCACATGCTTTTTTCTGTATAAATTTATTTGATCATGTGATTTTTTTCTTCTTTTGTCTATTAATATGGTAAAGTACATTGATAGACTTTTGGATACAAAACCAACTTTGCATCCCTGGAATAAATCCCTGTTGGTCATGATGCATAATTCTTTTTACATATTTTAGAGAATTTTCTTGGATAATATTTTGCTACGGATCTTTGCATGAGGAATGATGGTCTGTAGTGTTTATTTTTATTTTTATTTTTTTTAACTTTGCCTGGTTTTGATATCAGGATGTTACTAGCTTCATAAAATGAACTAGGAAGTGTTTCTTCTTCCTTCTGTTTTCCACGAGAGATTGTGCAGAATTGGTATTAATTTTTCTTTTTTTCTGACTTAAATGATATTACATATTTATTTACTTTTATTTTACATTGACAGGTTATAGTTGTATATATTTAGGGTACAAAATGATGTTAAAGTTTATGAATACAATGTGGAATAATTAAATCAAGCTAGGTAACATATTTATCGCCTCAAACACTTATATTTTTGTGGTGAAAACATTTGAAATTTACTCTTAGCACTTTCAAAATATACAGTACACACCATTATTAACTATATTCACCACACCGTGCTATAGATCTCAAAACAACAACTTATTCTTCCCATCTGAGGCTTTGTATCTTTTGACCATAATCTCCCCCATTTCCCCTACCCTCAGCCTGTGGTAAACACCATCCTGCTCCCTGCTTTTTTCAGTTTGATTGCCTGAGATTCTGCTTATAAGAACATGTGTCATTTGTTTTTTGTGCCTGGCTTATTTAACTTAACCTAATGTTCTTCGATTCTATCTATGTTGTGTCATATGACAGAATTTCTTTCTGAATAGTATTCCGTTGCCTATAGATACGACATTTTCTTTATCTGTCCATCTGTTAATGGGAACTTGGGTTGATTCCATAACCTGGCTGCTGTGAATAGTGCTGCAGTGAATGTGGGAGTGCAGATATCTCTTTGACATACTTACTTCAAATCTTTTGGGTAAATATTTAGAAGTGGGATTGTTGAATCGTATGGTGACTTTATTTTTAGTTTTTTGAGGAACCTCCATACAGTTTTCCATATGGCTGTACTAATTTATATTCTCACAACATTGTATTAACCTTCCCTTTTCTCCAAATCCTTGCCAACACTTGTTTATTTTTCATTTTTTTGATAGTAGCCTTTCGGAGGTGGTAGTTCATTGTGTTTTTTAATAGGCTGGACTTTGGCTAGATCATTATGGTTTTAATTTGCATTTCCCTAATGATTAGTGACGTTGAGCATTTTTTTGTTTTGTTTTTTGAGATGGAGTCTTCCTCTGTTGCCCAGGCTGGAGTGCACTGGCACGATTTCAGCTCCCTGCGACCTCTTCCTCTCGGGTTCAAGCAGTTCTCCTGCCTCGGCCTCCCGAGTAGCAGGGACTACAGGCATGTGCCACCACACCTGGCTAATTTTTTTTTTTTTTTTTTTTTTGTATTTTTAGTAGAGACAGGCTTTCACTGTATGAGCCAGAATGATCTCGATCTCCTGACCTCGTGATCTGCCTGCCTTGGCTTCCCAAAGTGCTGGGATTACGGGCGTGAGCCACGGCGCCTGGCTGAGCATTTTTTCATACATCTGTTGGCCATTTGTATGTCTCCTTTTGCGAAATGTCTGTTCAGGCCTTTGGCCCATTTTCTAATTGGGTTATTTGTTTTTGTTTTTATTTTTGAGATGGAGTCTTGCTTTGTCACCCAGGCTGGAGTGCAGTGGTGTGATCTCGGCTCACTACAACCTCTGCCTCCCAGGTTCAAGTGATTCTCCTGCCTCAGCCACCTGAGTAGCTGGGATTACAGGTGTCTGTGACAACACCTGGCTAATTTTTGTATTTTTCTTTCCTTTTTTTTTTTCTTTTCCAGTAGAGACGGGTATCTATATGCTCCATCCATGTCCCTGCAAAGGGCATGATATTGTTCCTTTTTATGGCTGCATAGTATTCCATGGTGTATATGTACCACATTTTCTTTATCCAGTCTATCATTAATGGACATTTGGGTTGATTCCATGTCTCTTCTATTTTGAATAGTGCTGCAATGAACATAGACGAAAAAGCTCAACATCACTGATCTTTAGAGAAATGCAAATCAAAACTACAATGAGATGGTTTGACATGGTTGCAATTTAATTCTTCTGCATATGGATGGCCAATTTCCTCAATACTATTTTTTGAAGAGACTATCCTTTATTCATTGTGTATTCTTGACAACTTTGTCAAAAATCAGTCATACATGCATAGGTTCATGTCTGGGTTCCCCTTTCTGTTTTATTGGTATATATGTCTGATTTTTTTTCTGGCCAATATCATGCTATTTTAATTGCTATAGCTTTAAGATTTAGTTTAAAATTAGGTAGTCTGATGCCTCCTGCTGTGTTCTTTTTGCCCATGATTGCCTTGACTATTCAAGGTTTTGTGGGTTCATATGAATTTTAATATTTTAAAAAATTTCTGTAAAAATAACATTAGTATTTTGATGGTGATTGCATTGAATCTGTAAACATTTTAACAACATTAGTTCTTCCAATCCATGAACACAGGATATTTTTTCATGTATTTGTGTCTTCTTCCATTTCTTTTATTAACATTTTATAGTTTTCAGTGTATAGATCTTTCACCTCATTGATTAAATTTATTCCTAAGTATTTTATTATTTTTTGTGTGGCTATTTAAATGCAATTGTTCCCTTGAGTGTTTTTAGATGGTTTATTATTAGAGTATAGAAGCACTACTGATTTTTTGTGTGTGATTTTGTGTTCTGCACCTTTACTGTATTTGTTTATTCTAAAATTTTCTTCATGGAATCTTTAGGTTTTTCTTTATTTAAGAACACGTTTTCAAGATACAGCAACAATTTTAGTTTTTTCTTTCTTATTAGGATGTCTTTTAATTCTTTTCCTTAACTGCTCAGACAAGGACTTCTACTACTATGTTGAATAGAAGTGGTGAGAGTGGACATCCTTGTTTTGCGTCTCAGAAAGTACTTTCAATTTTTTACTATGCTTACCAACAAGCATAGTGTTAGCTGCAGCCTCATTATATATGGCCTTAAATGTGTTTAGGTACAATCCTTCTATCCTTAATTTGTTGAGGATTTTATCATGAAAGAGTGTTGAATTTTGTTAAATGCCTTTTCTGCACCTGATGAGATGATCATACGGTTTTTGTCCTTCATTCTGTTAATGTCATGTATCACATTTATTGATTTGTGTATGTTGAACCATTCTTGCATCCCAGGGATAAATCCTAGTTGACTTTGGTAAATAATCCTTTTAATGTGTTGTTGAATTTGGTTTGCTAGAATTTGGTTTAAGATATTTACATCCATATTTAAGGATATTGGTCTGGCCTGTAATTTTCTTTCCTGTAATATTTTTGTTTGGCTTTGGTGTCATGGTAATGCTGGGCCTCATAAAAAGAGTTTGGAGGCATTCCTTCTTTTCAATTTTTGGAAGGGTTTGTGAGGTACTGGTATTAGTTCGTTAAATTTTTGGTGGTGTTCTGCTGTGAAGCAACCAGTTCCTGCACTTTTTTTTGATGGGAAATTTAGTTACTGATTCAGTTGTCTTTCATATTTTTGGTCTGTTCAGATTTTCTGTTTCTTCATGATTAAGTCTTAGTAGGTGATATGTGTTTATTTATCATAACTACATACGTACCCAACATTTGAGACCTTAAATATACCAAGCAAATATTAAAGAATTGAAAGGGAGAGATAGATTGCAATACAATAATAGTAGGAGATATCAATAACCAGTTTTCAACAATGGACAGATCATTCAGATTTATTTATTTCTTCTAGGTAATCCAGTTTGTTGGTGTGTAATTGTTCGTAACATCCTCTTAGGATCCTTTGTATTTCTGTGGTATCAGTTGTAATGTTTTCTCTCTCATTTTTGATTTTGAGTTTTGTCTCTTTTTTTTTCTTAGTATAGCTAATTTTATCTTTAAAAAAGAAACTGAACTCTTAGTTGATCTTTTAAATTATTTTTTCTAGACTCTGTTTTATTTGTTCCTACTCTGGTCTTTATTATTTCTTTCCTTCTGCTAATTTTGGGCTTAGTTTTCTTTATAGTTTCTGAAGGCATAATATTAAATTGTTTATTTGAGATCTGTATACTTTTTTGATGTAAGCATTTATTGCTATAAACTTCCTTCTTTGAACTCCTTTTACTGCATCCCATAAGTTTTGGTGTGTTGCATTTCTATTTTTGTTTGTTTCAAGATATTTTTAAATTTCATTTTTAATTTCTTAATTGGCTTATTTGTTGTGCAAGAACATGTTGTTTGATTTCTAGGTATTTGTTAATTACCCAAAATTCCTCCTGTTATTGATTCCTAGTTTCACACCACAGTAGTTGGAAAAAATAATTGATACTATTTCAGTCCTCCTACAATTGCTAAGACTTGTTTTGTGGCCTAACATGTGATCTGTCCTGGAGGATGTTTTGTGTGCACTTGAGAACAATGTGTATTCTGTTGCTGTTAGATGCAATATTCTGTATTTGCCTATTAAGTCCATTTGGTCTAAAGTGTTAAGGTCAATGTTTTCTTATGAATTTTCTATCTGAATGATCTGTCCATTGTTGAAAATTGGTTATTGATATCTCCTACTATTATTGTATTGTAATCTATCTCTCCCTTTCAATTCTTTAATATTTGCTTGGTATATTTAAGGTCTCAAATGTTGGGTATGTATGTAGTTATGATTGTTATATCATCTTGATGAATTAACCCCTTTATCATTGTTTAATGTCATTTTCATCTCTTTATATAGTTTTTGACTTAAAGTCTATTGTATCTGATATAACTATAACCACCCCTGTTCTTTTTCTTTCCATTTGTGTGGAATGTCTTTTCCATCTCTTCACTTTCAATCTATGTGTGTCCTTAAAAGTGCAGTAAATGAGTGTCTTACAGGCAGCCTGTAGTTCAGTCTTTGTTTTTTAAATCTATTTAGTCACTCTAAGTCTTTTTATTGAAGAATTTAATCCATTTATATTCAAGGTAATTATGGACAGGTAAAGACTTACAACTGCTGTTTTGTTCATTGTTTTCTGGTTGTTTTATTAACACTTTGTTTCTTTCTTGCTGTCTTCCTTTGTGTTTTGATGGTTTTCTGTAGTGGCAGGCTTTGAATTTGTTCTATTTTTGTGTGTTGTGTCTAGTATGGATTTTTGCTTTGTGGTTACCATGAGGCTTACATAAAACATCTTATGCCTATAACATACTATTTCTTTTTCTTTCTTTTTTTTTTTTTTTGAGGCGGAGTCTCGCTCTGTCACCTGGACTGGAGTGCAGTGGCTGGATCTCAGCTCACTGCAAGCTCCGCCTCCTGGGTTTATGCCATTCTCCTGCCTCAGCCTCCTGAGTAGCTGGGACTACAGGCGCCCGCCACCTCGCCCAGCTAGTTTTTGTATTTTTAGTAGAGACGGGGTTTCACCATGTTAGCCAGGATGGTCTCGATCTCCTGACCTCGTGATCCGCCCGTCTCGGCCTCCCAAAGTGCTGGGATTACAGGCTTGAGCCACCGCGCCCGGCCGACATACTATTTCAAAGTGATAACAAATTAACTTTGATTGCATACAACAATTCTACACTTTTATTCTTCTTGAAACACATTTTATGTTTTTGATGACAGAATTTGCATCATTTTGTAATACGTATCCACTGACAAATTATTTTAGCTATAGTTGTTTTAATAGTTTTGTCTTAATCCTTGTACTAGGAATTGCTTTACACATTACCATTATAGTCCTACAGTATTCTGAATATGGTTCAGTATTATTTATATCATTGAATTTTGTGCTCTTGATTTATGTTATCATTTAGTGGCTTTTTTCAGCTTAAATAACTCTCTTTTACAATTACTGTAAAGCAGGCCTGGTACTAATTAACTCACTTAGTGTTTATTTGTCTGGGTAAGTTTTTATTTCTGCCTCATTTCTGAATGACAGCTTTGCTGGGTAAAATATTTTTGGCTTGCAGGCAGCGGTTGTTTTTTTTCCCCCTTAGCATTTTTAATATATCATCCCATTCTTCCCTGGCCCACAGAGTTTCTGCTGACAAATCTGCTGATTGTTATATTGGGATTTTTTTTTTTTAATCTGTTTCTTATCTCTTGCTGCTCTCAGAAATTTTTCTTGTCTTTGATTTGGTAGTTTAATTACTATGTGTGTTGTTGAACTCTGGGTTAAATTTAATTGGAGATCTCTGTACTTACTGGATGTTGGTATTTTCCCCTAGATTAGGGAAGGTTTCAGCCATTATTTCTTTAAATGTGCTTTCTGACCTGTCTTCTCATTTTTCTACTTTGTAACTTCTATTATGAGACTCTTGGATCTCTTGCCAGTGTTCTATAATTAATGTAGGCTTTTTTTCATTGTTTTTATTCTTTTCCTTTTGCTTTTCTGACTGGATAATTTCACATGTTCTGTCTTTGACCTTATTCATTCTTTCTTCAGTTTGACTGAGCCTGCTGTTGAAACTCTTTATTGTGTTATTTAGTTCAGTCATTGTATCTTTATCTTTAGGATTTGTATTTTGCTGCTTTTATTCTTTTTATTTCTTAGTCAGACTTCTAATTTTGTTTGTATATAGTTTTCTAAGTTAATTTAATTTCTTATGCATATCTTTTTGTAGTCTACCGACCTTCTTTAAGGGGATATGCTGAATTATTTGTCTGCTATTTAAAAAGTTTCTACTTCTTTAGGGCCGAGTGATGGGGCTTTGTTAGTTTCTTTGGGAGGCATCATGATTTCCTGAGTCTTTGTAATCCCATATTCTTGTGTTGATGTCTGTGCCTGTAAGGAGACAGACACCTCTTTCAGCTTTTATGTATTTTTTTCTTTTTTGAGGCAAAGTCTTGCTCTGTGGCCCAGGCATGATTGTGGTTCACTGCAGTCTCAACCTCCTGGGCTCAAGCAATCCTCCTCACCTTCCTGAGTAGCTGAGACCACAGGTGCATGCCACCATATCCACTGAATTAATTTTTCTTTTCTTTCTTTCTTTCTTTTTTTTTTTTTGTAGAAACAGTGCCTCACTGTGTTGCCCAGGCTGGTCTTGAACTCCTGGGCTCAAGTGATCTACCTGCTTCAGTCTTCCAAAGTGTTGGGAGTAGAGGCAAGAGTTACTGTGCCTTGTCATAGATTTTCTTTGGCAGAAATATACCTTTCACTGTTTAGCTTTTTATTCTGGGTGAGCCAGCTGGTAATGACCTTGGGCAGGCAGAACTTGCTTTTGGGTTCTCAAGATTGCTGAGCTGCTGTCTTTGATTAGGGTAGGGAAACTGGCTGGACTCTACTCTCTGGTGAGACCCCGATTGAGCTCTGCAATCAAGCAGAACTACTGGCTGGACACTGCAATTGTGTTTTATCTGGCTGAGCCACAACATATATTCCCTGGCCTAATAGTACCACTGCAGTTGGATGGGGTTGTGAGAGGAGCTCCAAGGTTGGTGGAGTCACTGCTTAGGATGGAGGGGACCAGCTGCTATGCTTAGTACATAATACACAGACAAGGTTTGCCTTCCTGCTTATGCAGGGCCTTGGGGTGGGCTTTGAGCCCGAACTGAGTGCTATTTAACCTTCTGGGTGTGGAAGAACTAGCTTCTGTGCTTTGTTACATTGCACTGTGGTGGGTATTTCTCTCCCTGTGTGGGGTGTTGGGGCAGGGTCTGAGGCTGGACTGGAGGCTGAGCCATCTAGGGATATAAGCCAGGTAGAATTTCCCAACACTTCTGAGAGTGACCAGCTAGGATTTGTGAGGGAGCTATGCTGTTAGCTGGTACCTCAGATTGCGTACTACCTCTGGCAGGTACACAGAGCTGCCATCAAGATCCGTAGGCTAATTGCCATGGGCTCTGTCTTTTTGCTTTATCTCTACCTGACCCCAGGTGGTCTAGCCATGCTGTTACCCTCTGTGTTCCTTAAGAAGTGAGACTGAAGTAGACTTCTTGGGAAGCATATCAGAATGCCAGGGAAATGGGATGTCTGCTTTCTATTCTATTTTCCTGCTGTAGAAACTGTGGGCCCTGGGAAATTTTTTCTTTGTTGCAGTTAGCCATCTTGGGGAAAGGAAGGGCAGTGGGATCAAAGTGAGGTAAGTCCTCTTCGACACCACACTCGGTAATTTTTGTAATTTTTTTTTTTTTTTTTTTTTTTTTTATTCTGTGTTCTGTGGTCCATGCAGCTTTCTCAGGCCTTCCCAAGTTTTGGGAACACAAAGGTGTTCTTGTTTGTGAATAGTTGTGAATAGTTGCTAGTTTAACTTTCTGTGGGAGGTAATAAAGTCCTGAGACCCTGTATTTTGACCTTTTACTGATATCTATCTGTGTTAATTCTTCTTTAAGCATTTGATAGAAATGTCCAGTGAAGTAATCTGGGCCTGGAGATTGCTTCTTTGGAAGTTTTTAAACTATGAATTCAGTTTTCTTGGTAGGTATAGGGCTACTGAGATTATCTGTTTCACATTGGATGAGTTGTTGTAGTTTGTGTTTTTTGAGGAATTGGTACATTTCATCTAAGTTGTCAGTTTTATGTATAGAATTATTCATAATATTCCCTTATGATACCTTCGATGTCTACAGAATCAATCTTGATATCCTCTGTTTCATTCCTGTTCCTGATACTTTGTGTCTTTTCACTTTTTTTCAATCTTATTTAATAAAGTTTGCTTTATTGATGTTTTCAAAGAATCAGCCCTTTGTTTCATTAATTTTTCTCTATTGTTTTTCTTTTCTCCATTTCATTGATTTCTGCTCCTATCATTATAATTTCTTTCCTCTGTTTGCTTTGGGTTTCATTTGTTCTTTGTTTTCTAAGTTCTTAAAGTGAGAGTGTAGATTATTGATTTTACAGTGCCTCTTTAATGTAAGCATTCAGTACTATAAATTTCTGTCAGCACTGGTTTAGCTGTATACCACGTATTTTGATATGTTGTATTTTCATTCAGTTCACTGAATTTTTAATTTTCCTCGAGTCTTTCTCTTTGACCCGTTTAGCAGTGTTTTGTTCAATTTCCAGTATTTAGAGATTTTATTGTTTTTTTCCTACTACTAATTTCTAGTTTGATTTCATTGTGGTGAGAAATCAGTCTGTATGATTTTTAAAAAATTTGTTGAGTTGTTGTTGTTGTTGTTGTTTCCAGGATATGGTCTTTATTGATATATGTTCCATGGGAACTTGAAAAGATTGTGTATTCTTCTGTTGTTGGGTGGAGTATTCTGTAGAACACTGCTTAGACCCACTTGGTTGATAAAGTTGTTTAGCTTTCTATATCTTTGCTGATCTTCTGCCTAGTTGTTCTGTCAGTTGTTGAGAGAGTGCTGAAGTCTCCAGCTGTAATTGTGGATTTGTCTCCTTTTCCTTTCAGTTCAGTTTTTGTTGGACATTTTGCAACCCTATTGTTGGTGCATACACGCTTAGAATTACTCTATCTTCTTGGTGGATTGATGCTTTTAACATTGTGTAGTGTACCTCAGTATATCTGGTAGTTTTCTTTGTTCTTTGTACTGGTAGTTTTCTTTATTTGGTTTTAATATAGCCACTATGTTTTCTTTTGATTAGTGTTTACACAGTGTATCTTTTCCATCCTTTCACTTTTGATATGCCTATATTTGAAGTGAGTTTCTTATCGACAGCATATAATTGTGCCATGCATTTTTTTTTTTTTTTTTTTTTGAGATGGAGTTTCACTCTTGTTGCCCAGGCTAGAGTGTAATGGCAAGATCTCAACTCACCACAACTTCGGTCTCCCGGGTTGAAGCCATTCTCCTGCCTCAGCTTCCCAAGTAGCTGGCATCACAGGTGCCCACCACCACACCCAGCTAATTTTGTATTTTTAGTAGAGACAGGGTTTCTCCATGTTGGTCAGGCTGGTCTCGAACTCCCAACCTCAGGTGATCTGCCCACCTCAGCCTCCCAGAATGCTGAGATTACAGGAGTGAGCCACTGTGCCTAACCTATGCCATATTTTAAAACCCATTCTACCAATCTCTGTCTTTTAATTGCCATATTTAGACTATTTAAATTTAATCTGATTATTTATATGGGCTTTAAGTTATAAGCCATTTTTTTTTGGATTCTGTTAGTTCTCTCTGCTGTTTGTTTCTATGTTTTATGTTTCCTGCCCTGAACATTTTTAAGAATTCCATTTCGATTTACCTGTAGTATTTTTCAATGTGTCTCTTTGTGTAGCTTTTTTAATGGTTGCTGTAGTATAAGATTATATATACATTACAGTCTACTGGTGTTATAATTTTATCAGTTTGAACATGTAGCAACCTTCATGTTTCTTTACCTTCCTGTTTGTAATATATTGTCTTAGTTTTTATGTGTACATTTGAAACTTTATCAAGCAATGTTATTATTTTTGCTTCTATCATCAAATAGAATTTAGAGAACTCGAGAGGAATATTCTATTTGCTTGTATTTTTGTTTATCATGTTTTTTCTTCCTTTTTAATGTTGTAGTGTTCCTTCTTTTATTGTTTGGTTGTTTGATTTCTGTTTAAAGAACTTTCTCTAGACATATTTTTAGTGTAGGTCTGTTAGTACACAAGTTCTTTTACTTTTCCTTTGTCTTAGAATGTCTTAGTTTCCTCTTAATTCATGAACATTATTGCTAGATATAGGATTCTGGGTTGACAGTTCCTTTCTTTCAGCACTTGAAAAACATTGTGTCACTTTCTTCTAACCTCTATGGTCATTTGAATTGTTTTTCTCCTATAGATAAAGTGTTTTTCCTCTTGCTGATTTCAAGGCTTTTTTCTTTGTGTTTAGTTTTCAGAAGTTTGACTTCGACGTGTCTTGGTTGTGGATTTCTTTGTCTTTATCCTGTTTTGAGTTCCCTTAGCTTCTTGAATCTCTAGGTTTGTGTTTCTTTTGACAGATTTAGAATGTTTCAGCCATTATTTCTTCAAGTATTTTTTAGTTTTTTTTAAGCCCTGTCTTCTTTAACCTCTCCTTCTAGGACTTCAGACACAAATGCTAGATCAATTTTGTAATCCCACAGGTGAATGAAGATTTGTTCTTTTTTTTTTTTTTTTCTTTTTTCTGAGATGGTCACTCTGTTGCCCAGGCTGGATGGAGTGCAGTGGCATGATCTCAGCTCACTGCAACCTCTACCTCCTGGGTTCAAGCGATTCACTTCCCTCATTTTTTTTGCTGTTGTTTGAATTGGATAATTTCTGTTTTTCTGTCAGTTCAGTGATTTGTTTCTCTGTCTACTTCGTTCTATCATTGAGTTCATCCATTGAGTTTTTTGTATTTCTGTCATTGTATTTTTTAATTCTAAAATTTCCGTTTGGTTCTTCTTTATGTCTTCTATTTCTTTACATATTACCACCCATTGGGGACAAATGTCCAAGCTCCCTATTTCTCTTTCCCTGAAAACTCTCCATGGAGGCATTAAGGGTGCTTTATAACAATTCTCCAAGAGTAGAACTCTAGGCTTCCCACTCACCCTTTTTTCCCTATGGTATTTGGCTGGAATAGAATAGTTATTGAATAAAAGTTTCTGTCATGGTAGGCTGCCCCTTTCCTGGTCCTTTATCTAGACAATGGACTTTTTTTTCTTAATCTGCACCCATTGGCATTTCTAGGTTACTGGTTTCTTCAGCTTCAAGTCTTGGATATATTGGGCAAAAAGAAAACCCAGGGAACTTACCACCATGTCATTTCTAGACACCTTTGCCTTTTCTTCCCCACCCTTCAATGTTTTGTTATGTCGGTTTTAATGTAATATCCAGAGTTTTTAGTTGTGCTGAGCAGGAAGAACAGTGAAAAGTATGTCTATTTAATTTTTCCTGGAATCCAGTACCTGAGTAGTAATAGTCTTTTGTGATATGTTCCCTAATACCAAGCAGTTCTAGTTTGTGTGTGAGTTATGTTGTGTAGAATGTATTTTGTTTTCTTTTGTAATAAAACAGAAATTTATGGCGAGTTCCTTATAATACTTATGCTTGAAGACAGTCATTAGTCGATGTGCTATTTTTCTCCTATCAGATAATGCATTACAGCTATACAGTTTTTCATGTTTTCCATTCTTATAATTACTTGTATGTGCACCCTTCCCATTTTCATATCTATGTTGAAATATGCAAACCAAAATTTAGTACATTTTTAAAGGAAAAAAAGAAAACTTTAAACAAACTCTGAATAATGTGAGTCTATTATTACCTAAATTTTGATAGTCAACCTCTTGTTAATAAATACTGAGATTGTGTTTGCTTTTTGTGATATTTTACTTTCCATGATTTGCCACATGTCTTTAGCATAATCTCCTTTTCTGTATCAGATACTTAAAGGGATGTCATCAAATTCTTCTGTGTCTAGGAGTAGTTTTACGTTATGTGAGGCTTATATAATTGGGAGGATTCTTTAACATAAACAGTACAGGACTTTGGAATAGGCAGTGTCACTGATGAACCCATGAAACTTAAAATTCACTAGCTTTATAATATATATATAAAGCCCTCAACTATAAAATAGAAAGAGGGAAGATATAATTTCTGATTATTATATTTTCTGTATGTTATGAGCTTGATAACCCTTAAAACTCAGCCACTCCAAAGGGATGATTCAGGGCAGAAGTGCAGTGAATCATCCCTCTTCTCCACACACTGTTGCACAGGGAAGTTTGCTTTACTTGATCCAATTTTTAAGGAACCTCATCTCTTCTACTCTGCCCTTTTCTCCCCAAGTTCTGTCTTTCTATTATTTCCAGTGTAGTTAGTAGTGATTTGTCTCACATTTGTGATCATTATTTAGACTAGTAGAAAAAGACAGAGAAAAGAAAAGGGCCCATCTTCTTTATTTTAGGATATAAGTAGTTGGAAATTTTAAGAAACATTCTCCCAGTGGTCTCTAATCCAGTTAGTATTTTTTCCTATAATTGGGAGAAAAGTACATTGAAGGAATTTATTTTGATTTAGTGAATTTAATACATTGAGGACATATAATTCATTTTAGATAATACTTCCTCATATTTCAAAATTAGATCTCAATGGCATAATACAATGTCGTTACTTGTTTCCCCTCCTATTTTGTTCTTATTCAACACACCTAGTCCCTAAAGCCTTGCCTACAACATTATCATCCAAACACAACCCCTAATGCTTACTAATCATTATCATTTAAAATGGGGTATATGTAAAACATTTTGACTATAAGGATATTAACTAAACCATACTACTTACCTCTAAATTAATTTTATTCATTTTGAATGAGAGATACATCTGTAGAAATTTTTTAACTTTCAGGTCATTTTTGTATCACCATCTTTTTTTGGCTGATGACTTATTTCAAGCCTGTTTGCTTTATATAAGAGGACTTTGTGAAGATGCAATTAATCTCAAAAATTATAATGACCATGAAAGTAATCTATCTGCCATATGCCTTGTAAAGGTGAGTAGAAGTATACTACTATAAGCTAATATTGGTATATAGAAACTAGGAAGAACATATAGCATTTGAATTAAAAAATATACAGATTTCTAAATTCATAAATAAACCATCTCTTTCGATTACTACTGTTCTAAAATAACTGCAAAGAACATGAGTTCCTTGCAATAAATTTTAATAGTTAACATTTCTTGTAGTTTCTTCCTTATGAGTAACCTAAGTCCATAAGACCCTTTATTTTCAAATGTATTTCCAAATGTGTAATATTATTTAAAATAATCAGTTACTTCTTATACATAATTGATAGTTATCAACTATTCTTCCTCCTGTATAGCTGTCAAGATATTATCATAAGCTTCAACTCAGAAGTTTTGGTTAAATTTATGAATTCTCCTATTTCAAGATTCTAGAAAAAGTGAGCCTCTTAATGGAATAATTTAATTTCTATAAGATAGCTCTTTTGAGTGGTTAAGTACCTAGAACTAGTCTACAATTGAACAAGATTCTAGCAGTTTTTACTTCACTCACTCAATGTATGAGAGAGAAAAGCAAAATTGGTAGAGTTATCTAGACTAAGAAAGAGGAATTCTTAAGGGGCTTGGACAAGTTAAATATTTGATAATTAGCTCGAAAATCAGTTGTGTTGACTACATGTGACAAGATCAATACTTGTAAATCAACATCTGATGTTTAGAATTATGTGTAGTGATTGATACATAATAGGTGCTCAACACTAGTCTTTGAATAAAAGAATAAATTAAGGAAGAGAAATTATTACATAGATGTATTTTTTATACCTGTATTGTTTTATTTTTTATAACTATATTGAGAATGTTTATGTTTCAAAAGGATTAAATTCACCTTAAGTGGGAGACATTTCACAGAGGAATCTTTTTGATTTGGTTTTTATGTAGAAGGAAATAGGATATGGTTTTCATGTAGAAGAAAATAAAATACTCTGTGGGCTGGGTGCGGTGGCTGAAGCCTGTAATCCCAGCACTTTGGGAGGCCGAGATGGGCGGATCACGAGGTCAGGAGTTCGAGACCATCCTGGCTAACACGGTGAAACCGCGTCTCTACTAAAAAATAGAAAAAGCTAGCCGGGTGAGGTGGTGGGCGCCTGTAGTCCCAGCTACTCGGGAGGCTGAGGCAGGAGAATGGCGTAAACCCGGGAGGCAGAGCTTGCAGTGAGCTGAGATCCGGCCACTGCACTCCAGCCTGGGCGACAGAGCGAGACTCCGTCTCAAAAAAAAGAAAAAAACAAACAAACTCTGTGATATTAGATTGTTTTGTAAATGGCTGAGTGACAAAATTTATTAATTTTTAATGATGGGTGGGAAGGCATAAAACACTTTAAAATACCTTTGAAGTCTGCACCTTAAATGCTAACAAATGATAGAGAACATGACCAGTGATAGAGAAGAAATGTTAGGACTCTTTCCTAGAGACCTTAGGCCATGTCAGCTTTAATATGGAACATCAGGAGGAAGAGAACAAACTTTTCCAGACAATATGTAAGTATAGGAGATTAATACAAAGTGAAAAGCAAAGCTTTGCTGTTTTCAATCTGCTTACAGTTCATGGGAAGAAATAATTCTTTACATATAAAAATGAAAACTAATTTGAGAGATGGTTTCTTTGTTGTGCTAATCATTCTACCTAATCATTAGCAAAGTATAAGGTAACAAATGTTTACGTGCAAACAATACTTGTAAAACAGTCATGTTACAGAAATCCAGAGGAGGCAGAGATTAGCCTTATTTGGAATTAAAGTTAGGTCATGCCTCATATTTTGAGCTAGGCTGTGCTGGATTTGAATAGCCATAGGAGAGGAGATGAGGCTTTTAAATAAAGAATATAAATGTGAGTAAGGCATTCAATATATATTTGATTTGAAAATTAGATTGGCTCATGAATGTCAGGCCAAGAATAACACAGTAAGGGAAAAGTAGGATTTCAACCTGCCCATAGGGCAGGGGAACTCCTAGTGGTGATTGTTATGAGAGCAATTTACAAGAATGGGAATTTCTGATACTGTGTGTGGAAAAGCCAGGTTTCGATGGAGGAAGAGCAGAGATTCATATCCTGGAGAACCAAGCTGGCTGGGGTCAGGAGTCAAAGGTGGCCAGTTGTGCATTAGAATCGGAAGGCTATGCATAGCCCAGGGGTACAGACACCAATGAAGACTGACAGTGAGGACGTAAGGAGAATGAAGCAAGGTTATGAATGTGAAGAATGGGATTGTTCAGAAGTTAATGCCATTAATGGTGGTCATATGTGTACTCTGCTGGGATGAAAGCATACCTTTAAAGAGAGTGGAATTTCTTGAACTGGAAGGTAAAGAACATATGTTGTTTGTTCAAATCTTTACTTTCAAATGGATGGAACATTATGTTTTTGTATTACCAGAGATTAATTCTTAGCTTAGTTGATGGAGATTTCTCCCGGCTAGATTCTGAATGAATTTTGAATAAAATTCACTTATTCGAACAAAACTTAGTTCTAGAGAGATTGTCACTTATCCAAGTTGACAGAATCGTGTAGAGTTGAGACTTTGGATCATGTTTCACATTCGAGTGAAGTTTGTTTTATTGCGCAGTATTTGGGTGCTTAATAAAAATGTAAATATTTGTGTCCCATTCCTTTTGCAAGAGAGGGCAGTGAGTGGTGCTGGTAATCTACATTTTAAATAGGTTCCTCAGTTAACTCTTGTGCAGGATAAATTTTGAGAACTACTCTTAAAGAACAACTATTCAAAGTTTTTGAACATAGTATTTTAGGAAAATTGTTGTAATATTGGTCTTTGGGAAAAATTGGAAGTGGAGAGATACTTGGGTGATAGAGATCAGTTATGGTACTGGATAAATGCAGGTATAAGCAATGAAGACTTTAATTAGGATCTTGTCAGTAAGACCAGAATGGCAGAGAGGTTTTGAAAAATTCAGACGTGATAGTCAGATATGGAACCAGGAGAATGGAAACTTAAAGAGTAAATCCAAAATTTTAAGCAAGAGCAGTACTTTTCAATCTTTTTTGTTGTGGGAAGATACATTTATTAATTTTTATAGTATAACTATATGATAAAAAACAAAGATATCTGCATATTTATTAATGAAAATATATTTTGTTCAGAGAATTAACACAGTAGTGGAAAAATAATACTGAAAGAAGGAAGAATGATGGAATATACATGCATGGATGGAACATTATGTTTTTGTATTACCAGAGATCAATTCATAGCATAGTTGATGGAGATTTCTTCCGTATAGATTCTGACTGAATTGTGAATAAAATTAACTTTGTTTGAATCATGTAATTTTACCCTCTTTATGCTGTGTTGTGGGAAGTCAGGGACCCCAAACAGAGGGACCGGTTGAAGCCATGGCAGAAAAACATGAATTCTGAAGATTTCATGGACATTTATTAGTTCCCCAAATTAATACTTTTATAATTTCTTACGCCTGTCTTTACTACAGTCTCTGAACATAAATTGTGAAGCTTTCATGGACATTTATCACTTCCCCAATCAATACTCTTATGATTTCCTATGCCTGTCTTTGCTTTAATCTCTTAATCCCATCATCTTCGTAAGCTGAGGATGTATGTCATCTCAGGACCCTGTGATGATTGCATTATCTGTACAAATTGTTTGTAAAACGTGTGTTTGAACAATATGAAATCTGGTCACCTTGAAAAAGCACAGGATAACAGCAATTTTCAGGGAACAAGGGAGATAACCATAAGGTCTGAATGCCTGCAGGGCCTGGCAGAACAGGGTCATATTTCTCTTCTTGCAGAAAGCGAATAGGAGAAATATCACTGAATTCTTTTCCCAGCAAGGAATAATCCTGGGAAGGGAATGCATTTCCAGGAGGAGGTCTCTAAAATGGCCGCTCTGGGAGTGTCTGTCTTATGCAGTTGAGGATAAGGGATGAAATATGCCCTGATCTCCTGCAGCGCCCTCAGGCTTGCTAGGATTAGGAAATTCCAGCCTGGCGAATTCTGGTCAGACTGGTTGTCTGCTTTCAAACCCTGTTTCCTGTTAAGATGTTTTTCAATGAGAATGCATGCCCAGCGGGACATGGAACCTCATCAGTAATTCTAATTTCGCCCTGGCCTTGTGATCTTGCTCTGCCATATGTCTTGTGATGTTTTATTGCCTTTTGAAGCATGTGATGTCTGTGACCAACTTCCTGTTCATACACTCCTTCCCCTTTTGAAATCCCTAATAAAAACTTGCTGGTTTTGCAGCTCAGGGGGCATCATGGAACTTGCCAATATGTGATGTCACCCACAGAGGCCCAGCTGTAAAATTTCTCTCTTTGTACTCTTTCTCTTTATTTCTCAGACCGACCAACACTTAGGGAAAATAGAAAAGAACCTACGTTGAAATATTGGGGACTGGTTCCCCTGATAATGCTGTATTTTATTTTTGTGCTTTAAATTGTTAACAGATAGTTGTGGCTTCAAAAGTAAAAGTCGTTTCTGGGATTGGTGGATTCTCTGCATGCATAAATGTTTCAAAAACACATCAACTCTTGAATTTTCTGTTTTGGTTTAATCTTAGTTATTATTTAAAACAATAATGTATTTTTCTGTATTTTAATCAAGATTTAGTTAGATTTAACAAGTGTTTAAATTTGAGAAACATGTAAGTCATATGAGATATACAGAACAAAATGTAAAATATGGGGTCTTCTTTATGACATGAAAAGACCAAATGTTTTATCTTTTTAAAATATGAATTTTGACTTTCTAACACTGATCATATACTATCATCTAATTAGCTGGATAGTTCTCGAACATATTCTCTAGATGAATTTTGTGAAGAGCAGTTACAGCAAGCTACCCAGGCATTGAAACAACTTGAGGACATCAGGGATAAGGCAGTTTCAGAGATGAAAAGTACTTTTCTAAAGGTAATTCTTTAATTATATCATGTTTATCAAAGTTGCAATTTACTGGCTGCAGCAATTGATCCAAATTGCATCCCTGAAAAAAGTATCTGAAATGGGAAGGTAAGGAACAAAGGTGGTTAATTAACAACTAACTGGTACTGTGTATTTACTATATACCATAATTTTTCCAGGTATGATGTAAAATGCAAAGAAATATATATATATATATATGAATGCATATATGTGTATATCTATATACAATTTATGAAATTTAATATATTTAAATGCTAAGGATGATGATTCTCAAACTTTAGTGGCCAAGAGAATCACCTCGAAGGCTTCATAAAACAAGAGATTTCTGTTTCAGTAGTCACAGTCTGAGGATGTACATTTCTTTTCTTTCTTTCTTTCTTTCTTTCTTTCTTTCTTTCTTTCTTTCTTTCTTTCTTTTTATTTTAATACTTTAAGTTCTGGGATACATGTGCAGAATGTGCAGATTTGTTACATAGGTATACATGTGCCATGGTGATTTGCTGCACCCATCAACCTGTCATCTACATTAGTTATTTCTCCTAATGCTATCCCTCCCCTTACCCCCCGCTCCCGGACAGCCCCAGTGTATCATGTTCCCCTCCCTGTGCCTATATATTCTCATTGTTCAAGTCCAACTTATGAATGAGAACATGCAGTGTTTGTTTTTCTGTTCCTGTATTAGTTTACTGAGAATAATGGTTTCCAGCTTCATCGGCATCCCTGCAAAGGATGTGAACTCATTCTTTTTTATGGTTGTGTAGTTTTCCATGGTGTATATGTGCCATATTTTCTTTATCCAGGCTAACATTGATGGGCATTTGGGTTGCTTCCAAGTCTTTGCTATTGTGAATAGTGCTGCAGTAAACATACATGTGCATGTGTCTAGAATAAAATGATTTATAATCCTTTGGGTATATACACAGTAATGGGATTGTTGGGTCAAATGGTATTTCTAGTTCTAGATCCTTGAGGAATCACTGTCTTCCACATGGTCAAACTAATTTACACCCCCACCAACAGTGTAGAAGCATTCCTTTTTCTCCACAGCATCTGTTGTTTCCTGACTTTTTAATGATCACCATTCTAACTGGCGTGAGATTGTATCTTGTTGTTTTTATTTGCATTTCTTTAATGACCAGTGATGATGAGCTTTATTTTTTCATGTTTGTTTGCTGCATGAATGTCTTCTTTTGAAAAGTGTCTGTTCATATCCTTTGCCCACTTTTTAATGGGGTTATTTTTT
>NW_012121932.1:12422823-12437990 GCF_000951035.1 Colobus angolensis palliatus
CTCTGGTAGAATTCAGCTGTGAATCCATCTGGTCCTGGACTTTTTTTGGTTGGTAGGCTATTAATTACTGCCTCCATTTCAGAACTTGTTATTGGTCTATTCAGGGATTCATCTTCCTCCTGGTTTAGTCTTGGGAGGTTGTATGTGTCCAGGAATTTGTCCATTTCCTCTAGATTTTCTATTTTATTTGTATAGAGGTATTTACAGTATTCTCTGATGGTAGTTTGTATTTCTGTGGGATCAGTAGTTGTCTCCCCTTTATCATTTTTTATTGTATCTACTAGATTCTTCTCTCTTTTCTTCTTTATTAGTCTGGCTAGTGGTCTATCCATTTTGTTAATCTTTTGAAAAAAACAGCTGAATTCATTGATTTTTTGAAGATTTTTTTGTCTCTATCTCCTTCAGTTTTGCTCTGATCTTAGTTATTTCTTGTCTTCTGCTAATTTTTGAATTTGTTTGCTCTTGCTTCTCTAGTTCTTTTAATTTTGGTGTTAGGGTGTCAATTTTAGATATTTCCTGCTTTCTCCTGTGGGCATTGATTGCTATAAGTTTCCCTCTAAACACTGCTTTAGCTGTGTCCCAGTGATTCTGGTACGTTATGTGTTTGTTCTCTGTCTTTGTTCTTATTGGTTTCAAAGAACTTAATCATTCCTGCCTTAACTTTGTCATTTACCCAGTAGTCATTCAGAAGCAAGTACTATATGGTGGTGAGAAGAATGTATATTTTGTTGATTTGGGGTGGAGTGTTGTGTAGATGTCTATTAGGTTTGCTTGGTCCAGAGCTAAGTTCAAGTCCTGAATATCCTTGTTAATTTTCTGTCTCATTGATCTATCTAATATTGACAGTGGGATGTTAAAGTCTCCCACTATTATTGTGTGTGAGTCTAAGCCTCTTTGTAGGTCTCTAAGAACTTGCTTTATGAATCTGGGTGCTCCTGTATTAGGTGCATATATATTTAGGATAGTTAGCCCTTCTTGTTGCATTGATCCCTTTACCATTATGTAATACCCTTCTTTTTCTTTTTTAAATCTTTGTTGGTTTAAGGTCTGTTTTATCAGATGCTAGGAATGCAACCTCTGCTTTTATTTGTTTGTTTGTTTTGCTTTCCATTTGCTTGGTAAATCTTCCTCCATCTCTTTATTTTGAGCCTATGTGTGTCTTTCCGCATGAGATGTGTCTCCTGAATACAGCACACTGATGGTTCTTGACTCTTTATCCAATTTGCCAGTCTGTGTCTTTTAATTGGGGCATTTAGCCTGTTTACATTTAAGGTTAATATTGTTACGTGTGAATTTGATCCTGTCATTATGATGCTAGCTGGTTATTTTGCCCATTAGTTGATGCAGTTTCTTCATGGTATTGATGGTCTTTACAATTTGGCATGTTTTTGCGGTGGCTGGTACCAGTTTTTCCTTTCTGTATTTAGTGGTTCTTTCAGGAGCTCTTGTAAGGCCAGCCTGGTGGTGACAAAATCCCTCAGCATTTGCTTGTCTTTAAAGGATATTATTTCTCCTTCACTTGTGAAGCTTAATTTGGCTGGATATGAAATTCTGGGTTGAAAATTCTTTCTTTAAGAATGTTGAATATTGGCCCCCAGTCTATTCTGTCATGTAGAGTTTCTGCAGTGAGAGCCGCTGTTAGTCTAATGGACTTCCCTTTGTAGGTAACTCGACCTTTCTCTCTAGCTGACCTTTACATTTTTTCTTTCATTTCAACCTTAGTGAATCTGATGATTATATGTCTTGGGGTTGCTCTTCTCAAGGAGTATCTTTGTGGTATTCCCTGTATTTCCTGAATTTGAATATTGGCCTGTCTTGCTAGGTTGGGGAAGTTCTCCTAGATAATGTCCTGAAGAGTGTTTTCCCACTGGGTTCCATTCTCCCCATCACTTTCAGGTACACCAGTCAAATGTAGCTTTGGTCTTTTCACATAGTCTCGTATTTCTTTGAAGCTTTGTTCATTCCTTTTCATTGTTTTTTCTCTAGGCTTGTCTTCAAGCTTTATTTCATTAAGTTGATCTTCAATCTCTGATATCCTTTTTCCACTTGATTGCTTTGGCTATTGATGCTTGTGTATGCTTCACAAAGTTGTCATGCTGAGTTTTTCAGCTCCATCAGGTCATTTATGTTCTTCTATAAACTGGTTATTCTAGTTAGCAGTTCTTCTAACCTTTTATCAAGGTTCTTACCTTCCTTGCATTGGGTTAAAACATGCTCCTTTAGCTTGGAGGAGTTTGTTATTACCCACTTTCTGAAGCCTACTTCTGTCAGTTCGTCAAACTCATTCTTCATCCAGTTTTGTTCCATTGCTAGTAAGGAGTTGTGATCCTTTGGAGGAGGAGAGGCATTCTAGTTTTTGGAGTTTTCAGCTTTAGTGCACTGGCTTTTCCTCATCTTCATGGATTTATCTACCTTTGGTCTTTGCTGTTGGTAACCTTCAGATGGAGTTTTTGCATGATCACTTTTTTTTGTTGATGTTGATGCTATTGCTTTCTGTTTGTTAGTTTTTCTTCTACCAGTCAGGCCCCTCATCTGTAGGTCTGCTGGAGTTTGCTGGGGGTCCACTCCAGACCCTGTTTGCCTGGGTGTCACCAATGGAGGCTGCAGAACAGCAAAGATTGCTGCCTCCTCCTTCCTCTGGAAGCTTTGTCTCAGGGGGTACCCACCAGATACCAGCTGGAACTCTCCTGTATGAGGTGTCTTTCAACCCCTGCTGGGAGATGTCTCCCAGTCAGGAGGCACGGGGATCAGGGACCCACTTGAGGAGGCAGTCTGTCCCTTAGCAGAGCTTGAGCACTATGCTGGAACATCTGTTGCTCTCTTCAGACCTGGCGGGCAGGAACGTTTAAGTCTGCTGAAGCTTGCCCACAGCCACCCCATACCCCAGATGCTCTGTGCCAAGGAGATGGGAGTTTTATCTATAAGCCCCTGACTGGGGCTGCTGCCTTTCTTTCAGAGATGCCATACCCAGAGAGGAGGAATCTAGAGAGGCAGTTTAGCTACAGTGGCTTTCAGGTGCTGTGGTGGGCTCTGCCCAGTTCAAACTTCCCAGGGGCTTTGTTTACACTGTGAGGGGAAAATTACCTACTCAAGCCTCAGTAATGGCAGATACCCCTTCCCCCATCAAACTTGAGCATCTCAGATCGACTTCAGACTGCTGTGCTGATAATGAGAATTTCAAGCCGGTGGATCTTAGCTTGCTGGGCTCCTTGGGGGTGGGATCTGTTGAGCAAGACCACTTGGCTCCTTGGCTTCATCCACCTTTCTAGGGGAGTGAATGGTTCTATCTCACTGGTGTTCCAGGTGCCACTGAGGTATGAAAGAAACTCCTGCAGCTAGCTCGGTGTTTGCTGTACCAGCCATCCAGTTTTGTGTTTGAAACCCACGGCCCTTGTTGTGTAGTCATCTGAGAGAATTTCCTGGTCTGTGCGTTGCCAAGACCATGGGAAAAATGTAGTATCTGTGCTGGATAGCCTTGTCCTTCATGGCACAGTCCCTTATGGCTTCCCTTGGCTAGGGGAGGGAGTTCCTTGACCCCTTGCACTTCCTGGGTGAGGCAATGCCCCACCCTGCTTTGGCTTGCCCTCTGTGGGCTGCACCCACTGTCTAACCAGTCCCAGTGAGATGAACCAGGTACCTCAGTTGGAAATGCAGAAATCACTTGCTTCCTGCCTTGGTCTCACTGGGAGCTGCAGACTGGAGCTGTTTCTATCTGACCATCTTGCCTCCCTAGTTTTTTTTTTTTTTTAAAGTAGGCACTTATTACTATAAGTTTGCCTGTTAGTATTGCTTTTGCTGTGTCTTATAGGTTTTGATATATTATGTTTCGATTTTCATTTGGTGAAAGAATTTTAAAATTTCATTCTTAGTTTCTTCACCCATCTGTTGTTCAGGAACATGTTTAATTTTCATGTATTTGTATAGCTTCAACTGTTTCTCTTGTTATTGATGTCTAGCGCCATTCCCTTGTGCTCAGATAAGATACTTGATATGATTTTAATTTCTGAAATGTGTTGAGACTTGTGTTCTAAAATATGATCAGTCATGGAGAATGTTCCATGTGCTGGTGAAAATAATGTGTGTTCTGCAGCTGTTGGGCAAAATCTTTTGTAAATGTTTGTGAGGTCCATTTAGCCTATTGTTCAGTTCAAATCTGATGTTTCTTTGTTGGTTTTCTGTCTAGATTATCTATTTGATGCTGAGAGTGGAATGTTGAAGTCCCAAAGTATTATTATATTAGGGTCTATCTCTTCCTTTAGATCTGACAATATTTGCTTTTTATATCTGGATAGTCCAGTGCTGGGTGCATATATATTTACAATTGTAATATTCTCTTGCTGAGCTGATTCCTTTATTATTATATAATGTCTTCCATTGTCTATTATTATAGATTTTCACTTTAAATCTGTTTTGTTGATATAACCATAGACACTTCTGCTTGATTTTGGTTTTCGTTTGCATCGAATATCTTTTTTATCCCTTCACTTTCAGTCTATGCATATCTTTACAGGTGTGGTAGGTTTCCTGTAGGCAGCATATAGTTGAGTCTTGTTTTTTAATCACTCAGCCAGTCCATATCTTTTAAATGAGAAATGTAATCCATTTACTTGCAAGGTTATTCTTGATAGATGAGGACTTACACCTGTAATTTTAGATTGTTTTCTGGTTGTTTTTTAATATCCTTTGTTTCTTCCCCTCTTATTGTTATTTTTGCAGTTAGGTGGTTTTCTGTAGTGACAAGGTTTGATTCATTTGCCTCTCTCCTTTGTGTATCAGCTCTACTAGTGAGTTTTATAGTTTTGCATGTCTGTACAATGGTGGTTATAATCTTTTCACTTCTAGTTTTAAGACTCTCCTGAGCATTTCTTGTAAGTCCATTTTAGAGATGAAGAATTTATTCTGTTTGGGAAATGTGTGAGGGGAGAACAGAAGACACACACATAATACCTTTAAGGGTAAACAACCTTTACCCCATGTAAATGGCAATGTAGATGTAATAAATTATATAGTAAGCAATTGATATAATAATAAGCAAGTGACATAATAAGCAGATTGATATAATAAGCAAATTGCAATGGGAAAAGGAGAAGGAAAAGATATTTACACTCACCAGACTATGGAGATTTACCACCAGACTGGGAAGCAACAACCTGGGCTCCAGAGTTGGATACCGCACTCACCAGACAATGGAGGATTTACCACCAGAGTGGGAAGCAATAGCCTGGGCTCCAGAGTTGGCCACTCATCTGTGCACAGACAAGGAGAGGTCTCATGTAGCTTTGGTGCAGTCTGGGACTGTAGCTCTTATTGTAACAAGTTTTTTGGCATGAGGTCCAGTCATGAGGGCTTTTCATGACTGGGCTCAAGGAACACAAAAAGGTCCACTTTTTTTGTGATAGTCTATTGTTTTTCAATAACTAATGTATAGGCTCTGAAACAGTGCTGGATGAATGCCTCAAGGGGCTCACACAACCTCTTCTGGGACTTGGTGACCATTGTCCCTTGGTGTCCATGTTCAATTGAGTTCAAATTTAGTATTTAACTTTTCCTCCTCAGAATTCCCTCAGTTTTTGCTTGTCTGTAAAAGATTCTATTTATTCTTCATTTCAGAAAAATTTCTCTGCTGGGAGTAATATTCTTGGCTGATAGTTTATTTCTTTCAATATTTTGTATATATCATTCCAATATCTCCTGGCCTGTAAACTTTCTGCTGAGAAATCTGCTTATCTAATGGAAATTCCCTTATATGTGACTTGACATTCTCGATGCTTTTAAAATTCTTTCTTTCTGTTTGACTTTGTCAATTTGACTATAATGTGCCCCAGAGAGGACATGTTTAAGTTTAATCTCTTTGGGTTTGTTTAGCTTTTTAGACCTGTATGTTCATTTGTCTTCCAAGACATGGGAAATTTTCAGCTATTATTTCATTAAACATATTTTCCTTGCTTTTCTCCTCTCTTCTCTTTCTGCAACAACCATAATCTGAATATTTGTCACTTAATGGTGTTCCCTAAATCCTGTGAGTTTTCTTCATTCGTTTTTCTTTTTCTTTTCTTTTTTGTCTGCTTGTGTGATTTCAAACACCTGGTCCTCAGGTTCAGAAATTTTCTTCTGCTTGGTCTAGTCTGTTGCTGAAGGTTTCAGTTGCATTTTTAAATTTCCTTCATTAAATTCTTCAGCTCTAGGATTTCTGTTTGGTTCTTTTCTATGATGTCTTTATTCAATTTTTCATTCAATTTATGAATTGCTTTCCTGTACTCATTGAATTGTCTATCTGTATTCTCATATATTTCACTGAATTTTCCTAAGATTATTATTTTGAATTATTTTTCTGGCATCTTATACATTTCTTTATGACTGGAGCCTGTACTAGAGTATTATTGTTTTCATTTTGAGGTGACATAGTTTCTTGTTTTTCAAGATGACATTCACTATGTTAGAGGATGATCCCTTTATGGAGGAACACACAGATATTTATTAGTATATACTTCCTTGTTTGATTTCCAAAACTTAAGTCATGTGCTTATAAGTGAGACACCAAACTTTACAGGCTTCAGCACATATAAATAGTCTTATTTTTGTCTAATGTTTAAATACAGTGTGAGCATGTAGTAAAAGTGGTAATGAAAGTTGTTGATAAAGTTAAATTCCAATATATGTTAATCAGGCTAATAAAAATACTGTAGACTTTGCTGGGCTGCTGTTGCCAGCAGCCACTGCCAATGTGCTGTCTCATGAGGTCCCTGCTACCCCACTGGAGCACTTTTGCTGGCAGCCTCCTGCCAGAATGTGTTCACTCATGGCACCCCTGGTGCCCCTACCAGAGAACTTCCCACATGTGTTGCCCATCCTTCCCCCACTGGAACACTTTTGCTGACTGCCTCCCACCAGAGCATGGTCACTAATGACTCCACAACTGTGACATTGGAGTATTTCCCACCCATGGCTACCCTGCAACCCCTAGTGTAGTGCTATTGCCTGAAGTCTGGGAGCATCTTGGCCTCTCCATCCCAGCTGGGGCTTGCCCTTGAGTGATCAGAGCACAAAGCCATGGGCCCAGTCCCAGCCATCCAGGGTTAAAGCGTGCTGCGCAAGAGTGTCGAAATGAGAGTTGGCCTGCTGAACGCATTCGGAAACAAAGCCTTTCAACTTTACCCAGCTTGCACCACAGCCAAATCCTTGAGAGCAATAAAGAACACAAAAACAAAGAGCAGTCCAAAGAACAACAACTTCAAAGGAAAAAGGAATATCAGCCTTCACAGATCAGAAACAGACAGTGTAAGGACTCTGCAACTCTAAAAGCCAGAGTGTCTTCTTACCTCCAAACAATCACACTGGCTCTCCAGTAAAGGTTCTTAAACACATTGAAATTGCTGAAATGTCACGTGTTTAATTCAGAATCTGGATGGCAAGGAAGCTCATCGAGGTACAAGAGAAGGTCAAAACCACATCCAAGGAAAACAGTAAAACAATCCAAGAGTTGAAGGACAACTTAACCATTTTAAGAAAGAACCAAACCGAACCTAGGGATATGAAAAATTCACTACAAGAATTTCAAAATATAATTGGAGGCATTAGACCAAGCTGAGGAAAGAATCTCAGAACTGGAAGATTGCTCACTTGAAGCAATGAAAAATAAAGAAAAAAGAAGTTTAAAAATGAACAAAACATTTGAGAAATATGGAATTCTGTAAAGAGCTCAAACAGCAAAGGTTCTTAACTAGATTGACTTTCCTGAAAGAGGAGAGCAAGCCACTTGGAAAACATATTTGAGGATATAGTCCATGACAATTTGGAAATCTTGCTAGAGAGGTCAAGATGCAAATTCAAGAAATTCAGAGAACTACTGTATGAAGGAGTTGATCATCCCCAAGTTTATCATCCCCGAGACACATAGTCATCAGATTCCCCAAGGTCAGCATGAAAGAAAACATCTTAAAGGCAGTTAGAGAGAAGGAGCAGATCACTTGCAAAGTGAACCCCTTCAGGCTAATAGCAGTCCTTTAAGCAGAAACCTCACAAGTCTACAGAGATTGGAGGCCTATTTTCAACATCCTTAAAGAAAAGAAATTCCAACCAAAAATGTCATATCCCACCAAACTAAGCTTCATAAGCAAAGGAGAAATGAAATCCTTGTCAGAGAAGCAAATGGTAAGGAAATTTGTTGCCACTAGATCTACCTTACAAGAGGTCCTAAAGGGAGTGCTAAACATGGAAATGAAAGAACATTCCCTGCAACCACAAAAACACACTTAAGTACAGAGGCCATTGACATTATAACACAACTGTATAATTAGGTCTGCATAACAACCAGCTAATAATACAGTAACAAGATCAAATCCTCACTTGTTAATATTGCCCCTGAATGTAAATGGGCTAAATGCCCCACTTTAAAGGCCGACTGTGGCAAATTGGATAAAGAAGCAAGACCCAACTTTCTGCTGTCTTCAAGAGACCCATCTCACAAGTAACGACACCCATAGACTCAAAGTAAAAAGTTAGAGAAACACCTATCAGGCAACTGGAAAACAAAAAAAGAGCAGAGGTTGCTATTCTTATATCAGCTAAAACAGACTTTAAACAAATAATGATCAAGAAGGACAAAGAAGGCCATTACATAACAATAAAAAGTTCAGTACTAAAAGACCTAACTGTTCTAAATATATGCACACCCAATATTGGAGCACCTAGATTCATTAAACAAGTACTGAGAGTCCTACGAAGAGTTTTAGACAACCACATAATAATAGTGGAGGACTTCGACACCCCAATGACAGCATTAGACAGATTGTTGAGGCAGTACACTACAAAACTATTCAGGACTTAAACTTGGTACTTGACTAATTGGATCTAACAGGCACCTACAGAACACTATGCCTAGCAACAGAATATACATTCTTCTCATCAGCACATGGCACATACTCTAAGACTGACCACATATTTGTCCATAAAGCAAATCTCAACAAAATCACAAAAATCAAAACCATAACAACCATGCTGTTGGACCACAGCTCAAGCACAAGCTTCTGTGTGACTTTTGGTTAAAGAATGAAATTAAGGCAGAACTTTAAAAAAATTCTTTGAAACTAAAAACAGACACAACATACCAGAATACTCAGGAAACAACTAAAGAAGGATTAAGAGGAAAGTTTATAGTGCTGTACACCTACATCAGGAAGTTAGAAAGATCTCAAATTAAGACTCTGATGATTGCACCTAAAGGAACCAGAAAAACAAGAGAAAACCAACCCCAAAGCTAGCAGAAAAAAAGAAATTACAAAAATCAGGGCAGAACTGAACAAAATTGAGGCATGAAAATCCATACAAAAGATCAACAAAACCAAAAGTTGGTTCTTCAGAAGATTAAACAAGTTTGATAGCCTGGTGGCTAGATTTATAAAGAAAAAAATAGAGAAGACCCAAATACACCCAATCAGAAATGACAAAGGTGGCATCATAACTGACCCCAGAGAAATACAAAAAAAATTTCAGCTGAGCAAGTTGGCTCATGCCTGTAATCCCAACACTTTGGGAGGGCGAGGCAGGCAGATCACCTGAGGTCGGGGTTTGAGACCAGACTGGCCAACATGGTGAAACCTCATCTCTAGTAAAAATACAAAAATTAGCCAGGTGTGGTGGCATGTGTCTGTAGTTTCAGCTACTCAGGAGGCTGAGGCAGGAGAATCGCTTGAAACCAGGAGGTGGAGATTGCAGTGAGCCAAGATCACACCACTGGAATCCAGCCTGGGCGAGCAAGGCTGTCTCAAAAAAAAAAAAAAAGTTCTCAAAGACTGCTATGAACACCTCTCTGCATACAAACTAGAAAACCTAGAAGAAATGAGTAAATTCCTGGAAACACATAGTCTCCCGAGATTAAACCAGGAAGAAATTGAAATCCTGAACAGACCAATAAAGAGTAATAACAGACCAATTGAATCAGTAATAAAACACCTAAAAACCATAACAGCCCTGGACCAGATGGATTTGATTCTACCAAAGGTGCAAAGAAGAGCTAGTACTAATCCTACTGAAATTATTTCCAAAAATCAAGGAGGAAGGACTCCTCTGTGACTTATTTTATAAGGCCAGCATCATTCTGTTACCAAAACCTGGCAGAGACACAACAAGAAAAGAAAAATTCAGGCCAATATCCCCAATGAACATAGACACACAAGTGATCAACTTAGTACAGCAAACTGAATTGAGCGAGCAGCACATCAAAAAGTTAATTCACCATGGAGAAGTAGGCTTTATTCCTGGAATGTGGAGTTGGTTTAACATATGCAAATCAATAAGTGTGATTTATTATGTAATCAGAATTAAAAACAAATGCCACATGATCATCTCAACAGATGCAGGAAATGCTTTTGATAAAATTCAACATCTCTGCATGTTAAAAACTCTCAACAAGCTAGGCATTGAAGCCACAAACCTCAGAATAATCAGAGCCATATATGGCAAGCACACAGTGAACATCATACTGAACAGGCAAAAACTGGAACCATTCCCACTGATAACTGGAACAAGAGAAGGATACCAATTCTTACCACTCCTGTTAAACACAGTATTGGAAATTCTAGCCAGAGCAGTTATGCAAGAGAAAGAAACATAACACATTCAGATAGTAAGAGGTCAAACTATCTGTTTGTAGACTATTTGATTCTCTATCTAGGAAACCTTACATAGTTTCTGTCGAAGATTTCCTACATCTGATAAAACAACTTTAGGAAAGTTTCAGGATATAAAATCAATGTACAAAAATCAGTAGCATTTCTATACACCAAAAACATCCAAACTGAGAGCCAAATCAATGCCATTCACAATAGCCACAATAAGAATAAAATATCTAACAGTTAACCAAGGTGATGATAGATATCTACAGTGAGAATTACAAAGCACTGCTGAAAGAAATTAGAGATGACACTAACAAATGGAAAAACATTCCATGCTCATGAATAGGAAGAATCAATATTGTTAGAATGGCCATACTGCCCAAAGCAATTTACAGATTTAATCCTATTCCTATCAAATTACCAACATCATTTTTCACAATTCAAAAAAAAAAAAACTATTCTAAAATTCGTGTTGAACCAAAGAACTTGAATTACTAAAGCAAAAAGAGCAAAGCTGGAGGCATCACACTACCCAACTTCAAACTATACTAGGCTACAGTAACCAAACAGCATGGTAAGGGTACAAAAACAGACAGGTAGACCAATGGAACAAAGTAGAGAACCCAGAAATAAAGCCACACTGTCTACAATGACAACAATGGGGAAAGAACTCCCTTTTCAATAAATGGTTCTGGGATAACTGGCTAGCCATATTCAGAAGATTGAAACTGGACCCCCTCCTGTCACTATATACAAAAATTAACTCAAGAGGGATTAAAGACTTAAATGTAAGACCTAAAACAGTAGAAACCCTAGAAGAAAACCTAGGAAATACCATTCTGGACATCAACCTTGACAAAGAACTTATGACCTAGTCCCTAAATGCAATTGCAACAAAAACAAAAGTGACAAGTGGGACCTAATGAAACTAAAGAGCTTCTGCATAGCAAGCGGAATTATCAACAAACAGACAACTTACAGAATGAGAGAAAATATTCACAATCTGTGCATCTGACAGAGTTCTAACATCCAGAGTCTATAAGGATCTTAAACACCCCAACAAACAAAAAACCAAGTAACTCCACTAAAACATGGGCAAAGGATATTAACAGATACTTCTCAAAAGAAGACATACATGTAACCAACAAATATATTAAAAATATACTCATGATCACCAATCACTAGAGAAATCCAAATCAAAACCACAATGAGATAACATCTTACACCAGTCAGAATGGCTATTATTAAAAAGTCAAAAAACAATAGCTGCTGGTGAGAATGTGGCAAAAAGGAAACATCCTGCTGGTAGCAATGTTAATTAGTTCAGCCCCTGTGGAAAGCAGTGTGGAGATTTCTTAAAGAACTTAAGAGAGTACTACCATTCAACCCAGCAATCCCTCTACTGGGTGTATACCCAGTGGAAAATAAATCGTTCTACCAATAAGACACATGCATGCTTATGTTTGTTGCAGCACTATTCACAATAGCAAAGACATGGAATCAACCTAGATGCCCGTCATTGGTGGACTGGATAAAGAAAATGTGGTACATGTACACTATGGAATACCACCCAGCTGTGAAAAGAATGATATCATGTCCTTTGCAGCAGCATGGTACAGCTGGAGGTCATTATTTTAAGCAAACTGACACAGGAACAGAAACCAAATACCACATATCTTCACATATTAGTGGGAGATACACTTTATTACACATGGGCAGGAAGATGGGAACAATAGACACTGGTGACTGCTTGAGGGAGGAGGGTGAGGGGAAGTTATGGGTTAGAAGGCAAACTGTTGTTGACTATGCTCACTACCCATGTGATGGGATAATTCATACCCCAAGCCTCAGCAATACACAATTTAACCATGTAACAAACCTGCATATGTACCCTCAGAACCTAAAATAAAAGTAGAAGAAAAAACAAAGAAACAAATTAAAAAAAAACAGACAAGTAAAAACACGATGTGATTTTCATGTTGTTAAATTTAGATTTGCTATTTTATTATTTGTTTTTGGTTAGTATCCTCTTTTTTTTTTTTTTTTTTTCGCTGTCCTTCCTCTTTTGGCTTCTTTAGTATTATTTAAAGAATTTTTTGAATTCTATTTTAATTCATATGTTGCTTTTTAGGCCTACCCTTTAAATCATTTTTTGCTTGAGGTATTAAACTATCAATTCTTAACATTTACATCTAATTAAAGTTAATATTGGTAAAAATTGTTATAAACTAGAAATCATATATAAACAAAGAAAATCAATACTTGTTTCTCAATTTTTTTTAATTGTAGGTTGCAGAAAAGAATGAAATCAAAAGGCATTTTGAGTCAAAACTGTCTGAAGATGACACAACACATTTCAAGCTGCCTAAATATAGACGTTTATTAGAAACATTTTTCAAGTTTGTAATGCTGATTGACTACATATTTCAGGAACTCATTCGTCAACTTATGAACACTGCAGTCACACTACTTTTGGAATTATTTAATGGTTCTGCTGGAATGCCATTTTCAGTGGAAAAAAAGAATGAAAATCTCATCAGGTAAATTATTTTTTTGAACTCAAAAAGTAACTTACAATTATAATATTTTAACATATTGCCACATATGGAGGAAATATTCAGTAATTTAAGCTAGAGTTTGAAAATTCTTCTGGTGGCAGAGTACATGTACTCATGTTTGCTATTAACAGAAATTATTATTTAATAATACCTTACTTAATATTGGTGCTATAGGATGCCCAGTAGAATTTTAATTTCACATAAACGATACATAATTTTTAGTATACTTTAAGTATTACCTATGTTAAAAATTATTGTTTATCTGAAATTCAGATTTCTCTGATAATTTAGCAAATATATTTTTTATTTGTTATATCTGGCAATTCTGCGCCTAGGTATACTCTGTCTTCCAAGGTCAGAGTTAGTTTTTAAAGATACGTGAGAATTCTGGAAGGAGCTACAAAGTCCAGTTGGAATTTGAGTCAATTCCAAGAAATATCTGTTGAATATTTTCCCAATGAAAAAACTATCTGAAAAACATTTTTACCTTCTAAACACTACTTTGTTACTGGTAAAAACAAAGCATTTTTCTTATTTTCAACAACTAGATATATCTACCATAACTGGTGAAATAGGAATATTAATTGAAATGATGGCATACTTTGTAGCTGGTGAAACAGGACTATGAATTGAAGTGATGACATGCTTTAATTTTTATTTATCAAAATTTAATAATGTCATTTTAGGCTAATTAAAGTTTTATAACTAGATAGCTGAAAATATATCAATTCAAAAAATTTTAAAGATTATTCAAGATAATATTTTTGTTTTTCTAATTATTACTGAATCTACAGAGCTGACATCACTTATCTAAGGACTTCTAACTGGTTTGAGTCAGTGCCAAGATTTTAACCTATGTAAGAACGCAACTATTTAGTGCATTATAATTTTATTTCCTTTAAAACAATGTGTGTGTGTGTTTAGGAGAGGTCTTTATATTCTTAACATAGTTTTTGAAAGATATTATTATAATTAATTCATCATATTATAGCAAATTTAGAAAACAAATATCACCCTTCATTCTATCACTTAATTACAACATCTTACCATTTCATATTATTTTTATAGTCTTTTCCTATATGTTTTTCCATTGTTGTAATCCTAGTGTACTGTTTTATAGCTCGTTTTTCAAACACAGTGTCTCCTGTATGCATTTTTTATGATACAGGAAGAATATATATAGGTCAGGCCCAGTGGCTCACGCCTGTAATCACAACACTTTCGGAGACCAATGAGGATGAATTACTTGAGTTCAAGAGTTCAAGATCAGCCTAGGCAACATGGCGAGACCCTGTCTCCACAAAAAATACAAAAATTAGCTGTGCACAGTGGCACTGGCACACACCTGTGGTCCCAAGTATTGGGAGGCTGAAGTGGGAGGATCACTTCAGCCTGGGAGGTTGAGACTTCAGTGAGCTGTAATCATGCCACTCCACTCCAGCCTGGGCAACAGAGTGAGATCTTATCTCAAAAAAAAAAAAAAAATACATATATATATATATATATAGGTTTAAGCACATCTTTTTGTGGAGTCAGACCATCTCGGTTTTAATCTCTGATTTGACTCTTGCTAGTTTTACTTAGTTGAGCTATTAACCCAACAGAGGTTGAATAAATTTGGCTGGGCATGGTAGTTCACACCCGTAATCCCAACACTTTGGGAGGCTGAGGTGAGAGGATCACTTGAGTTCAGGAGTTCAAGACCAGTCTGGGCAACAAAGTGAAACCCTGTCTCTACAAACAACAACAACAGAAAACTAAGAAAATTAGCCAGGCATGATGCTGCATGCCTGTAGTCCCAGCTACTCGGGAGACTGAGGTGGGAGGATCGCTTGAGCCCAGGAGGTTGAGACTGCAATGAGCCATGATCACTAAATATATAAATAAATAAATAAATAATTTAGACTTCAATTTTCTAATCTATAAAATGAAGGTAACAGTAATACCTATGCCATAATGTTGTTTGACAATAAACACAGTAAATGTCTGATAAAAG
>NW_012121932.1:12438404-12440727 GCF_000951035.1 Colobus angolensis palliatus
GTCTCGGCCTCCCAAAGTGCTGGGATTACAGGCTTGAGCCACCGCGCCCGGCCAATTTATTTATTTATTTAGATGGGGTCTTGTGTTTCTCAGACTTGTCTTGAACTCCTGGGCTCAAGTGATACTCTCACCTCAGCCTCCCTCATAGCCGGGACTACAGGTTCATGCCATCATGCCCAGCTAAGTTATTTGTCTTTTGATTGCTGAGTTCTAAAAGTTCTTTCTTTATTAGATTCTGTGGGTCATCTTTTCTTTTCTTAATAGTATCCTTTGGAGTAAAAAAGTTTTTAATTTTTATTTAATTTTTAATTTTATTTTTCTTTAATTTAACTTTTATTTGATTGATTGTGCTTTAAGTGTATCTAAGAAATCATTGCATAATCCACAGTCTTGAAGATTTACTCTTGTTTTTATCTAAGATCTTATAACTTTAGCTCTTGCATTTAGGCTTTGATGCATTTTGAGTTAATTTTTGTATATGGTATGAGATGGGGTCCAAATTTATTCTTTTGTATATGAATATCCAGTTGTCCCAGTACTATTTGTTGAGAAGAATAACACTGTTTCTTCCTCTATTGAATTGTCTTGGCACCCTAGTTGACAATCAGCTGACTAAAAATGTATGGGTTTATTTTCAGACACTCTATTTCATTTCATTGCTCCATGTCTGTCCTTATGCCAGTACCATACTGTCTTGATTACTATAGCTTTGTAGTAAGTTTTGAAATTGGGAATTGGGGATTTTCTAACATTGCTCTTCTTTTTCAACATTGTTTTGGCTGTTCTGGGTCCCTTGCATTTTCATATGAATTTTAGAATCAGCTTGACAATTTCTGCAAATATTCAGCTAGAATTTTGATAGAGACAGCATCAAAACTGGAGATAAATACGGGGAGTATTTTCATTCTAATAGTATAGTCTTCTAATCCATGAACATGGGCTGTCTTTCCATTTATGTAGACATTCTTTAATTTCTTTCAATATTTTGTGGTTTTCAGTGTATGAGTCATGCATTTTTTGGTTAAAATTGTTTGTAAATATTTTACCATTTTGTATGCTGTTGTGAATGGAGTTATTTTTAAATTTTATTTTTTGGTTGTTCATTGCCAGCATATTGAAATACAAATGATTGTTGTATATTGATCTCATATCTTGCTACTTTGTTGAACTTTTTTTATGATCCCTGACAGGTTTTTACAACTAATTGTTTAGGGTTTTCTATATGCAAAATCATGTCATCTGCAAATAGAGATAATTTTACTTCTTTACCAATCGGATACCTTTTATTTCTTTTTATTGCCTAATTCCCCTGGCTAGTAAGTACTTTACAGTGTTGAATAGAAATGGTGAAAGCGAACATCCCTGTCTTGTTCCAGAGCTCAGGAGGAAAACATACAGTCTTTCATCATTAAGTATGATGTGCCTGGGGGTTTTTCACAGATGCTTCCTATCAGGTTGAGGAATTTCTCATCTGTATTAGTTTGTTGTCACATTGTTATAAAAAACTACCTGAGACTAGGTAATTTATAATTAGAAGAAGTCTCATTGGCTCATGGTTCCACAGTCTGTATAGGAAGCATGTCTGGGAGGCCTCAGGAAACTTATAATCATTGCAGAAGGTGAAGGGGGAAGCAGGCAGGTTTTACGGCTGGATCAGGAGGAAGAGATGTAGGGGGAAGTGCTACATACTCCTTAAAACAACCAGGTCTCATGAGAACTTACTATCATGAAAACAGCACAGAGGAAATCTTTCCCCTTAATCCAGTCACCTTCCACCAGACCCTTCCTTCAACACTGGGGATTACAATTTGGCATGAGATTTGGTTGAGGACACAATCCAAACCATATCACCATCTATCTTACTTGAATGTTTTTGTCATGAAATAGTGTCAGATTTTGTGAAATGCTTTTTTTTTCTGTGTCTGTTGAGATGACCATGTGTCTTTTACTTTAATCTGTTAATATAGCATATTATATTACATATATACATTTTCATAAATGGAACCAATCTTGCATTCTTGAGATAAATCCCACTTAGTTTATTATCCTTTGTATATGCTGCTGGATTCAGTTTCATATTATTTTCTTGAAAATGTTCACATCAATATTCGTAAAGGCCATTGGTCTGTAATTTTCTTGTGATGTATTTGTCTGGTTTTGGATTCAGGATAAGACTCACCTCATAGAGTGAATTGGGTAGCGTTATTACCACCTATCTTCTTAAAATTTTATGGGGGGGCGGAGCAAGATGGCCGAATAGGAACAGCTCCAGTCTCCAACTCCCAGCGCGAGCGACACAGAAGACCGGTGATTTCTGCATTTT
>NW_012121932.1:12446930-12466572 GCF_000951035.1 Colobus angolensis palliatus
AAACCTGCACGTTATGCACATGTACCCTAGAACTTAAAGTATAATAAAAAAAAAAAAAGAATATTCCTTTATCACACACCTACTACCTCTACAAAAGTTGCATACCACATTTATATAATGTAGCCAGTCAACTGTAAACTGTGTTCAACTGTCTCCTAGTGTTACTATGTTTCTCTGCTTGCGGGAATGAATAGTGCAATCTGCCTAATTTAAATGAAATTTAAATAATGACACTTGAAAAATACAGTATCTTTAAAAACCAAAAAAAAAAAAAAAAAAATTTTAGGAAGGACTGGTGTTAATTCTTCCTGAAATGTTTAAAAGATTCATCTGTGAAGTCTGGGCCTCAGCTTTTGTGTGTGTGTGGGATGTATTAAAATTACTAATTAAATGTCTTTACTTGTTATAGATTTGTTTAGATTTTCTATTTATTCTTGATAAAATTTTGGTAATTTATGTCTTTCTAGGATTGTGTCCATTTTATCTAAGTTATTTAAACTGTTGGTATATAGAGTTTATAGTATTCACTTATAATTGTTTTGATTTCTGTAAGGTCAATAGTGATGTCTTCTCTTTCATTACAGATTTTAGTAATTTGAGGCTTTTCTCTTATTTTCTTAGTCAGTCTAGTTAAACATTTGTTTATTTTGTTGATCTTTTTAAAAACCAACTTTTGGTTTTATTGATTTTTTTGTCAATTAAAAAAAATCCCAAACAAGTTAATTTTAAAATGGGTGAAAGATCTAAGCAGACATTTCATCTAAGAAGAAACAGATTGCAAATTTTTTGTGTTTTAAAGATGCTGTAAATCATTAGACATTGGAGAAATGCAAATTAAAATCACAATGAGACACTTTTACATACCTGCTAGAATGGCTAAAACAATACCAACAATACAAAGTGCTCATGAGGATGAGGAGCAACTGGAACTCTAATACATGGCTGCTGGGAATGCAAAATGATACAGATGCTCTGGAAAACAGTTGGGCAATTTCTTATAAACATAAATTTACCCTATAATCTAGCAAGCCTCCTCCTAGCCATTTACCCTAAAAAACAGAAAACACTTTTCTATGGAAAAAAAACATATGTAAATATTTATAATGGCTTTATTCATAATTGTTCAAATCTGGAAATAATCTAAATATCTGTAAGTGGATAGCCATGAAATGGAGTACTTCTCAGCAGTAAAAATGAGTGAAATATTGCACTTATGCAACACGAATGAATCTCTAATGTTAAGTGAAGGAAGCCAGACTCAAAACACTATATATTAGACGATTCCATTTATATGACATTTCGACAAACCAAAACTGGAAGGACAGGAATCAAATCAGTGATTGCCATGGGCTAGGTGGGGGTGAGAGGTACCTTCTATAAGGGGGCCTGATACAATTTTTTAGATGACAGAAATGTACTACATTTAGTCATTGTGATTGTAGTGGTTAACTGTGTGTGATTGACAAAATTCGTTAGAACTGCATACCTGAGAAGCATGAATTTTACTGGATATAAATTATACCTCAATAAACCTGACATTAAAAATAAAGTATTTATTTAGCACATATCACTTGTCAGATACTTTGTTAGATCCTGAATATACAATGCTGAGCAAAATAGACAGTTTTTGCTCTAATGTAGTTTACAGTCTAGAGGAAGGGAGAGAGATTAATCTACTGACAACACAAATATATTTAACATTACAATAAATGCCACAAAGAAGATGTTTGGGGTATTATGAGACTGAATCTGGTCTGGGAGAAGATTCATTGATAGGAGTTAATGAGGAAATCAAGAAGAAAGGGTGGTCAAGTGATCCCTAAAAAGTATATCATATACCCTACAGAACAAGAAACATATTTGAAAAAGTGAGAAGAGAGTATGACAACAGGCCGGGCGCGGTGGCTCAAGCCTGTAATCCCAGCACTTTGGGAGGCCGAGACGGGCGGATCACGAGGTCAGGAGATCGAGACCATCCTGGCTAACACAGTGAAACCCCGTCTCTACTAAAAATACAAAAAAAAAAAAAAACTAGCCGGGCGAGGTGGCGGGCGCCTGTAGTCCCAGCTACTCGGGAGGCTGAGGCAGGAGAATGGCATAAACCCAGGAGGCGGAGCTTGCAGTGAGCTGAGATCCGGCCACTGCACTCCAGTCGGGGCGACAGAGCGAGACTCCGCCTCAAAAAAAAAAAAAAAAAGAGAGTATGACAACAGTAAAGTGATAAGAAAATAGCATAAGACATAATGTGATTGATCAAACCTATAAATAATAAATGTCTTTTCTACCATTCTAAAAGTTTCTGAAGAATTTGTTATAAAATCAGCTAATCCTAAATCATCATTGCAACCCATGGATACCAAGTGGAGAGTGTTTCAAAAAGTAAAAGTCTTCATATGTTAGGTGATAAAACAAAATAAACTTAAAATGATTAAAATCATGCAAAGTATGTTCTCTGACCAACATAAATTAGAACATAAATTAGAATTAGAAATCAGTAACAGAGGAAAGTTTGAGAAAGGTCACAAATACATGGAAATTAAATAACATACTCCTAAATAACCAGTGAGTCAAAGCAGAAATCACAAGGGAAATTGAAATAAAATCCAGTTTTATAAATGAATGAAAATGAAAGCACAACATACCAAACCTTACTATAGGCAGCAAAGGCAGTGCTTAGAGGGAATTTATACATGTAAAAACTACATGATATCTGTGTTCTACAAATGTTTTATCCCAGTTCATAAATTGTTTTAATTTTCTTAAGTGTCTTTTGATAAACAAGAGTTTTTAATTTTTATGAAGTCCAGTTTAATTATTTTTTCTTTCAAAGGTTTGGGCTTTTGATTTCTGATCTAAAGCATTGTTTCCTAATGCAACAGCAGGATGAATTTTTCCAATATTTTCTTTTAGGAATTTTATACTTCTGAATATTATATTGTATCTGTGATCCTTTTTTGGTTAATTTTTGCAAATGGTGTCAGGTGTGGTTTGAGGTATATATTGTTATATGTAGGTATTTAATCCCTCCAGTAGTTTGTTGAAAAGACTAATCTTCCTCCAGACAATTACCCTAACATACTGTAGAAAACTGATTAATTAAATATATTCATGAGTCTATTTCTGAATGCTTTTTTCTAGTCCAGCGATCTGTGAATCTGTCCTTTCACCATATCTCACAGTCTTCATAACTATAATTTTATAATAAGTCTTGAAATCAGGTAGTATGTATTCTTCAGCTTTGTTCTTCTTTTTCAAAATTGTTTTAACTATTTAATTCATTGACTTTTTCATATGTGTGTTATAATTAACTAGCAGATTTATTCAAAAGGCCTACTGAGATTTTGATTGAGATTGCATTGAATATATAGATCAATTTGGGGAGAATCAACAATATTCAGACTTTTAAGCCCTGAATATGGTATACTTTTTCCTTTATTTAGATATTCTTTGATTTATCTCATCAGTATTTTATAGAACTCAGTGTGCAAATATTGCACATTTTTGTTTTAAACTACCTATTTCATATTTTGATAGTATTAAAAATGGTACCCTATTTTAAATATGGTTTCTAATTATTCATTGCTAGTATAAAGAAATACAATTGATTTTGCATATTGACCTTATATCTGTAACCTTACTAAACTCCCTTATCAGTTGTAATAACTTTTCTTTGGTAGACAATTTTAGAATTTCTACTTAGACCAAGTGTCAACAAAATATATCCCATAGGCCAAATCCTGTGGCAGCCAGTTTTTATAAATTAGTTTTGTCTGCAGCTACTTTTGCACTACAAAGGCAAAATTCAGTTGTTGTGACAGACCACCATATATGGTCCACAAAATGTAACATATTTTCTATCTGGTCCCTTACAGAAAAGCTTTGCTGACCCATGCTCTCGAGTAACCACTAAAAGATAGTGATAGGATGTCTAAAAAGCTAAGAGAAGGAAAAATATTAAAAGAATAAAAAAACTGCTTAATCTAAGAGCAGCTCTTCTTACAGGCTAATACAAATTATTTTTGTTACTTTTATCACTTCCATGATACTGCTAAAACTTTAGAACTCTTCAACTCCATTTATTTTCCTCTTGCCTTTTACAGCATTCTTTTACTATATTTTAAATACATTTTTAGTTGTTCATATATTTTAACTCCAGAAGACATTAAAAGAATTGTTTTGAATGGTCAATATCCATTTATGTGTATCCATGTAATTACCATTTCTTGTGTTTTTTCCTTTTGCTTGTTTCTGTTTGTGTGGGGTCATTTGCCTTCTTCCTGAAAAACAATCTAGTATTTCTTCCAGTGCGGTAATGCTGGGAAAGAGTTCCCTTGGTTTTTAATTGTTGAAAAAGAACTTTATGTCACCATCATTTATAAAGGATATTTTCACTGGGTGTAGAGTTCTAGGTAATGTGAGACTCTTTTGAAAGACTTCTCAGTTTAATTTGTTTTTAATTTTTATTTTAGGTTTGGGGGTATATATGAAGGTTTTTACATAAATAAACATGTGTCGTGGGGGTTTGTTGTACATATTATTACATTACCCAGATATTAAGCTCAATACCCAATAATGATCTTTTCTGCCCCTCTCCCTCCTTCCACCTTCCTGGCTCAAGTAGACCCCAGTGTCTGCTGTGTTTCCTTCTTTGTGTTCATAAGTTCTTATCATTTAGCTCCCACTGATAAGTGAGAACATACAGTATTTGGTTGTGTTCTTGCGTTCGTTTGCTAAGGATGATCACCTCTAGCTCCATCCATGTTTCTGTAAAACACATGATCTCATTCTTTTATATGGCTGCATCATATTCCATGGTGTATGTATACCACATTTTCTTTATCCGGTGTGTCATTGATGGGCATATAGGTTGATTCCATTTCTTTGCTTTTGTGAACAGTGCTGCAGCGAACATTGGTGTTCATGTATCTTTATGGTAGAATGCTTTGTATACCTTTGGGTATGTACCCACTAACGGGACTGCTGGGTCGAATGGTAATTCTCCTTTTAGCTCTTTGAGTAATTGCCATACTGTTTTCCACAATGGTTGAACTAATTTACACTCCCACCAGCAGTGTATAAGGGTTCCTTTTCTCCGCAACCTCACCAGCATCCGTTATTTTTTTACTTTTTAATAATAACCATTCTGACTGGTGTGAGATGGTATCTTATTGTGGTTTTGATTTGCATTTTTCTAATGATAAGTGATATTGAGCTCTTTTTCATATGCTTATTGGCTGCTGTATGTCTTCTTTTGAGAAGTGTTTGTTCATGTCCTTTGCCCACTTTTTAGTGGGGTTGTGTTTTTCTTGTAAATTTAAGTTCCTTATAGATGCTGGATATTAGACCTTTGTCAGATACAAAGTTTGCAAATATTTTCCCCCATTATCTAGGTTGTCTGTTTACTCTGTTGATAGTTTCTTTTCCTGTGCAGAAGCTCTTAAGTTTAATTAGAGCCTGTTTGTCAATTTTTACTTTTGTTGCAATGGATTTTTGTGTCTTCGTCATTAAATCTTTGTCCATTCCTATATCCAAAATGGTACTGCCTAGCTTGTCTTCCAGGGTTTTTATAGTTTTGGGTTTTACATTTAAGTCTTTAATCCATCTTGAATTGATGTTTACATATGGTGTAAAGGAGTCCAGCTTCAATCTTCTGCATATGGCTAGCCAGTTATCTCAGCACCGTTTATTGAATAGGGAGTGTTTCCTTCATTGCTTGTTTTTGTCAGCTTTGTCAAAGATCAGATGGTCATAGATATGGGGCCTTATTTCTGGGCTCTCTATTCTGTTCCATCAGTCTATGTGCCTGTTTTTGCAGCAGTACCATTCTCTTTTGGTCACTGTAGCCTTGTAGTGTAGTTTGAAGTTGGGTAATGTGATTCCTCTAGTTTGTTCTTTTTGCTTAGGATTGCCTTGGCTATTTGGGCTCTTTTTTGGATCCATATAAATTTTAAAATAATTTGTTCCAATTCTGTGAAGAATGTCATTGATAGTTTGATAGGAATAGCATTGAATCTGTAAATTGCTTTGGTCAGTATAGCCATTTTAATGATATTGATTCTACCTATGAACATGGGATGTTTTTCTGTTTCTGTGTCTTCTCTGATTTTTTGAGCAGTGTTTTGTAATTCTCATTGTAGAGATCTTTCACCTCCCTGGTTAGCTGTATTTCCAAGTATTTTATTCTTTTTGTGGCAATTGTGAATGCGAATTCATTCACAATTTGGCTCTTGGCTTGATTGTTGTTAGTATAAAGGAATGCTAGCGATTTTTGTATGTTGATTTTATATCCTGCAACTTTGCTGAAGCTGTTTATCAGCTGAAGGAGCAGCTTTGGGGCTGAAACTATAGATAAAGAATCAAGTTGTATGCAAACAGATAGTTTGGCTTCTGTCTTCCTATTTTGATGCACTTTATTTCTTTCTCTTGCCTGATTGCTCTGGCCAGGACTTCCAGCACTATGTTGAATAGGAGTGGTGAGAGAGGGCATCAGGTCCTGGGCTTTTTTGCTTGGTAGGCTGTTATTACTGATTCAATTTTAGAGCTCATTAATGGTTTGTTCAGGGAATCAATTTCTTCCTAGCTTCAGTCTTGTGAGTGTGTATGTGTCCAAGAATTTATCCATCTCTTCTAGATTTTCTAGTTTGTGTATAGAGGTGTTTCTAGTAGTTTGTGATTTTTTTTTTTTTAAATTTCTGTGGGGTCAGTAGTAACATTCCCTGCATTGTCTCTAATTGTGTTTATTTGGATCTTCTCTCTTTTCTTCTTAATTAGTGTAGCTAGTGGCCTCTCTATTTTATTAATTTTTTCAAAAACAGCTCCTGGATTCTTTGATCTTTTAAATGTTTTTTTGTGTGTGTGTGTCTCAATTTCCTTCTGTTTGGCTCTGATTTTGGTTATTTCTTGTCTTCTGCTAGCTTAGTGGCAGGTAGGTTGTATGTGTCTAACAATTGATCCCTTTTTTTCTAGGGTTTCCAATTTGTGGCATGTAGTTGCTCATAGTAGCTTCTAGTGATCCTTTGAATTTCTGCAGTATCCGTTGTAATGTCTCCTTTTTAATCTCTGATTTTATTTATTTGGGTTTTTGCTCTCTTTGTTTTTTTAGTTAGTGTGACTAAAGGTTTCTCAGTTTCCTTTATCTTTTCAAAAACCAGCTTTTTGTTTCATTGATCTTTTCTGTAGTTTTCTTGCTTTGATCTTTATTGTTTCTTTTCTTCTACTAACTTTGGATTTGGTTTCCTCTTGCTTTTCTCATTCTTTAAAATGTATCATTAGGTTGTTTATTTGAAAGTTTTTTTGTTTTGTTTTTTTGAGGTAGAAACTTATACCTATATACTTCCCTCTTAGTACTGCTTTTGCAGTATCCCACAGGTTTGGGTATGTTATGTTGGTTAAATTCCATGTGTTTGTGTAGTTCCCAGAATTCCTCCTGTGATTGATTTGTAGGGTTTTTGTTGTGTTTTGTTTTGTTTGTGGTCAGAGAAGTTGCTTGATATTATTTTGATGTTATTGAATGTTTTAAGACTTGTGTTTTGACCTGACATATGGTCTGTCCTTGAGAATTATCCGTGTGCTGAGAAGAATGTGTTTTCTGTAGTCATTGGATGAAATGTTCTGTAAATATCTATTAGGTCCATTTGGTCTATAGTGCAGATTAAGTCTGATGTTTCTTTGTTGATTTTCTGTCTGGATGATCTGTCCAAGGCTGAAAGTGTGGTGTTGAAATCTCTAGCTATTATTGTATTGGGTTTATCTTTCCCTTTAGATCTAATAATTATAAGAATTAAAGAAAGAGGAAAGAAACACGAAAGGTGGCTCGCCAGTCAAGACAGATTTACTTTAAGGAAAACGAACCTGAGAGGAGCCTTCTGGCTGAGTTAGGTCAGAGACCCACTCTCTTACAGACTAAGAGGTTTTTTTGTTTTTTTGAGACAGAGTCCTACACTGCCACCTGGGCTGGAGTGCAATCGCGAGATCTTGGCTTATTGCAACCTCTGCCTCCGAGGTTCATGCGATTCTCCTCCCAAATAGCTGGGATTACAGGTGCACACCACCACACCCAGCTAATTTTTTGTATTTTTAGTAGGCCCAGGGTTTCACTATGTTGGCCAGACTGGTCTCAAACTCCTGACCTTATGATCCACCCACCTCAGCCTCCCAAAGTGCTGGGATTATAGGCCTGAGCCACCGTGCCCTGCCCAGACTAAGAGTTTTTAAGGATTCAGGGTGGGAGAGTTTATTAGAGGCTTGGACTGCTTCTGTGTCTCTTTGTTGTGCTTATCTGGGAGAGAGAGTGGTTTGTCTGTTCCCATACATCTTTCAGAAGCTGCAAACATACCCTCTTTTATCTGCTTTTATCTTCCCTATCTTAGTGCGCATGAAGGGAAAGGAATATGCTTATTAAGGCCTACTGTTTTACTGGGGTCCATTGTATGAGGGTAAAGTTTGGCAGTTACCCAAGAGACCTTCCCCTCACCTCCCTCTGTGCCTGAGTTGTCTTATCTGTGTTTTACTGTCTGCTCTTTCTGGCTGCATATAATTAGAAGAGAAGTGATTTCCTTGAAATGCATAAGGCTAGAAAGGGAGCTGGAACTTAAAGTGGCAGTATTTGTCCAAGATGACAGTGCTCCTGCTCTGTCAATAATACTTGCTTTTTGTATCTGTGTGCTCCAGTGTTGGGCACATGTATATTTACAAGTGTTCTATCTTCTTGCTGAATTGACCACTTTATCATTCTATAATGACCCTCTTTGTGTCTTTTTCACTTTTTGTTGTATAATCTATGTTGTCTGATGAAAGTATAACTACTCCTATTTTATGTTTTCCATTTGCATGGAATATCTTTTTTTGTAGCTTTATTTTCAGTCTTTGTTTGTCGAGGTGAAGAGTGTTTCTTGTAGGCAACAGAAGGTTGATTCTTGGTTTTTCATTCATTCTGCCACTCTATATCTTTTGGTTAGAGAATTGAGTCCATTTACATCCATTCTTATTATTAAGTAAGGACTTACTCCTGCCGGTTTGCTATTTGTTTTTTTGGTTCTTTTGTGGTGGCCCCTTCCTTCTTTTCTTCCTTCCTGCCTTCGTTTTAGTGAAGGTGATTTTCCCTGGTGATATGTTTTAATTTCTTGCTTCTTTTTTGTGTATCTGTTGTATGTTTATAGATTTTAAGTTACCATGAGTCTTGCAATTAATATAACTCATTATTTTAACCTCATGACAACTTAGTGTTGATTGTATAAATGAACATACAAACAAGATAAGGAGAGTTATAAAATCTCTATATGTAATCTCCTTGCTTCTTAACTTTTATTGTTTCTTTTTATATCTTACTGTATAATCTGTGTCTTGAAAACTTGTAGTTATTTTTGATCAGTTCTTTATCTTTGTACTTAAAATATGAGTAGTTTACACATCACAGTTACAGTATTATAATATTCTGTGTTTGTTTGTTTTTTGAGACAGAGTTTCGCTCTTATTGCCCAGGCTGGAGTGCAATGACACAATCTTGGCTCACCACAACCTCCGCCTCCTGGGTTCAAGCAATTCTCCTGCCTCAGCCTCCCAAGTAGCTGAGATTACAGGCATGTGCCACCATGCCTGGCTAATTTTGTATTTTTAGTAGAGATAGGGTTTCTCCATGTTGGTCAGGCTGGTCTTGAACTCCCAACCTTAGGTGATCTGCCCGCCTCGGCCTCCCAAAGTGCTGGGATTACAGGCATGAGCCACTGTGCCAGGCCAATATTCTGTGTTTTTATGTATACTTACTGTTACCAGTGAGTTTTGTGCCTTCAGATGATTTCTTATTGCTCATTAATGTCCTTTCAGATTGAAGCACTTCCTTTAGCATTTCTTGTAGGATAGATCTGGTATTGATGATAAGTGTCTGGTAAAACCCTTAGGTTTTGTTTGGGAAGATTTTTATTTTTCCTTTGTGCTTGAAAGATATTTTTGCCAGGTGTACCATTCTAGGGTTGAATGGTTTTTTTTTGTTTTTTGTCCTCTGTACGTTATTTATTTATTTATGTATTTGAGACAGGGTATCACTCTGTCTTGATATTTGGGAGTTTGATTATTAAATGCTTTGGGGTAGTCTTCTTTAGGTTAAATCTTCTTGGTGGTCTATACTCTCCTTGTACTTCCAAGCCTAGCCAATATTTATTATTTTCTGTTTTTTTTTTTTTTAATAGCCATCCTAATGGGTTTGAGGTGATATAATAGCTCAATGTCTTATGGATTGCATTTCCTTAATGATTAGTGATATTAAACATCTTTTCTTGTGCTTATTGTCCATTTGTGTATCTTCTTTGGAGAAAGGTCTAGGCAGGTCCTTTGCTTGTTTTTTAATTGGGTTGCTTTTTGTTGTTGAGTTGTACATGTTCTTTATATATGTAGATATAAATGATTTTTAAATGATTTTTTTCTTCCCATTTCTTAATCCAGAACATTCAAGGACAACTCTTTTCCTACTGGAAAGACAACAAATGATTGTGAAGAACTTGTTGATAATTCAAAGACACATACTATTTCTGTTCAAAAGTCAGAAGTAAAAACAGACTCTGATATTAGTCAGGTAAAGTGATCTTTGAAAAATATAAACATAGATTTTTTGCTATAAAATGAATACATTTTGAAATTTAAAATGTGATTTATGGTTAATACCCACAACCCCTTGCCCAACATACCCTCCCCAACACACATACACACTCTTACCTGTTCCCACTGTAAAAAGCCATAATGGCACTTATCTCATTTAGTTCATTCGTTCATTCATTCACCATGTGGTTTATTGAGTACTTACTATGTTCCAGGCACTGAACTAGGTAAGCACTGAAATAACAGCAGTGGGCATAACAAATTCTCTGACCTCTTGGAGCTTATATTTTACCAGAGGAGACAGATAAACGAAGTGATGAGTACTGTGAAGAAAAACAATGGAAAAGAAGGAATGCAGGAATGATGTTGTATGCTGTTTTACATAGGAATGATAAGGGAAGGCCACCCTATCTAAAGTATCATCTACCCCCTCCTCCCACTGCTACACTACTCTGTCTTTGCTTTTGTTCAATGGATTTTTGTTGTGTTCTTATCTTAAAAATGGGAAAAGCAAAATAGGAAACCTTGAAAGAATCCTAGATAAACTTTCATTAAGAAATCTTTTCTTGCCAGAATTGTTTTTCTCTCCGTTGTTATTACTTTGTTGAGATTTAAACTTTATATGTTACGTGCTTATCCTATTTGGTAAAGGTAGCCTTGTATGATATGGCCTTTATATATATCTTTTCTTTTTAAACTATTTAGGTAGATTTGATGACAAGGGAAAATATTCACATGTATTAGTAAAACAAACATACACACACACACACTATGTAGTTTGAAGTCTGAAAATATTTGCATCAAAATATTAACAATAGTTATCTGTGGGTGGTAGGAACCTTGAATAATTTTACTTTTATATATATATATATATTTCTAGATAGTCTAAGTTTTGTACAATGCATATGTATTATGTTTATAATGTTTTGTATTAAGTGTACGATACCTGCAAATATAAGCAGACACTCATGTAGGCTTCACCCAACTTAAAAGTATTCAATGTCTCCTATTCCTCCTTTACTGATGAAACAGTTCACTTACCATTCTACTGTTGATAGACATCTGGGTTACATTCAGTTTTTGTTTTTGCTGTTACATATAATTCTGCCTTGCACATTCCTGTATATTTCTCCTTTGGTATACATGAACAAGAGTTACTATTTCTTTATTTATTGCTAAGGTGTGAAATTTCTGGGTAAAAGCATGTTATTTTCAACTGTGTTGAGTGACATAAAATTGTTTTTCTAAAATGCTTGTACCAGTTTCAATGACCTTTAGCAATTCATAAATTTTTATTGCTCCATAAGCTTACTAATCCTCATCAATATTTAATGTCAATCAGATAGGTGTGAAATGGCATTTTGCCAAAGTTTTAATTTGAATTTCCCTTATTACTAGTTTGGTTGAGCATTTTTTCATGTAACTTGTATTAGTCAGGGTTCTCCTGAGGGACAGAACCAATAAGATTCACACATCTATTTTATATATGTATATATACACGTATGTGTTCAATGCAGGCTGACAGAGTGGAGATTTGGACACAGGCTGCATGAACGAGCAGACTGCCACTAAGGTGGCCTAAATTTATGTCCACTTTTGTCCCATAGCCCAAGTTTGGGCATCTTGCACCTACTTTGCCCTCTAGTATCTGACCTTGGTTTGCTCCTCTTTTTTTCTGTGCAGAGCTCAAATGTTGAAAACATAGGTGTGAATCTCAAGCGAGAGATAAGAGCTAAAGTTGTGGATCTGGTAATCATTGGTGCTGTCTCCTCTTTCCCTTCCTAATCCCCATTGTAATCTGTAAAATTTATAGTTTCATTTAGCTGTGGCTATTCCTCTCTTGTAGTTTACAATCTAGAGGAATAAAAGTATTTATTGGTTGGTTCTTCTTGGCACAAAAAGTGTAACAGCTAAGAGATTTCTTCACTACAAAAATATTTTCAGGCCCCAGGTAGTTCATATTATAATGATGCGCACAGACCCATGAGTGAACTTCAGCCTTACCACATGCTAGCAATATAGCCTTTGACAAATTAAGCTTCCAGAATTTTTGGTATGTGCAATGAAATTAATAATTTCTGTCTCTCAGGGTTTTTATGAGGATTAGGTGAAGGTAGTAACTTGTTTACTATAGTGATTCACTGCAACCATAATTACACTTAAAGAATGATTTAATGCACAATATTTATATGCAGTAGTATTAGAAGGTGTATATAGCTTAAGGTCCAGTATTCCCAGAGTTAATTAGAGGTTATTTTCCAGAATAAGCTAAGCAGCACATTATATATTTATTAAGAATTGTCTGGGTAGACTTTCTTTTATTGTGTTAAAACATACATAACGTAAAATTTTCCATTTAACCATTTTTAGGTGTACAGTTTGGTGGTATTAGGTACATTCAGTGTTAGGCAACCATCAACACTTTCCATTTCTACAGCTTTTTCATCATCCTGAACAAACACTATACCCATTTGTGTGAACATTTAAGATTTACAAATCACCTTCAATATCTACTCATGCTCTTTCCCCGGCAGCTTAATAAGGTGCTATGAGGTTTATTTATAATGTTAACTGCCTTAATTTGTTAATGACTGGAATCAGAGGTTAAGGTTTCAGCAGATTATTCAAGTGATCACCCTGAGAAACACAGAGGAATCATATGCAGTAGGTAACTTAAGCATAACTGATGATTTATAAGGTAGGAAAGAGCAGTAGATTGAGAACCCAAGCCCAGACGGAGCCTAAGAACAATTATGTTACATAAATGAGATATTTATCCCCTAGTGTTTTTCACTGGAGATGTCCATATTAGTATATGTATATTAAAGTGAAGAGCTAGGACTTACTGTAGTGAGTTTAAAGTGTGTTTTCTTGATTTGTAGTTCTTAAAGCCAGGTGCACAATAGAGTCACCTGTTCAGCTTTTAGATGATTAAGAGTCCTGGGCCCTGCCTCTGACTTTTTAACTCAAAATCTCTGGGTATAGGACCTAAGAATTTGTATTTTAAATAAGCACTCAGTGACTAGGACTATGATATACTAACTCTGTCATCAATTTACAGTCTTTTGGGGGAAACTCCTTCATTACAATGTCATTTGTTTCGCATGTAATTGACTTATTCTAACATTGCAAGTATCAGATATTTGATAATACAGTGTTACTCGGTTATACTGGAGTTATGATTTCTCATTTAAAATTTTGGTCTGTATTAGTCTAAATTAAATGTTCTGTAATTTATATGTTGTCACTGGCACCCTCACATTATCTGTTAAATTAGATTTTGAATAGTGTTGAAGTGGGGAAGGATTTGAGAAAAACATATGCACCAATATTTGAAGTAAATCTATGCTTGAGAATTCCTGCTGAGAGTGATTCTTCAGAAAATCCTAAAGAGAACTTTCATGAGTCTGACCTGTGCTCTGAAGAGTGTGTAATGTTTGAAGATGAAATGTCAGAAAATAAAGACAATTGTGTCAAAAAACACTCAAGTGAAGAATTGCTCCCAAAAGCCAAGAAACCAAAAGAAATTAGTTACAATCTTGAAGATATTCTTTCAGGTAAGACAATTGAGACTATAAAGAATGAAGGGTTGCCAGGTGTGGTGGCTCATGCCTGCAATCCTGGCACTCTGGGAGGCCAAGGTGGGAGGATCACTTGAGGCCAGAAGTTTGAGACCAGTCTGGGCAACACAGTGAGTCCTTGTCTCTTGGAGGTAAAAAAAAAAAAAAGAATGAAGGGAAATATCTTATCTTAACAACTGGAAAAAAACAAATGAGAGATAATTTTACTAGTCTGTGTATTATAATTTGTAGATTATGATTTTATAAATCTTAAGGTAAATACTGCTAAAAGTAAGGATAAACTTACAGATCATTATTGTGCATGTACATAATGACACCATTATTCATTTTCATCTCAAAACCCAAACAGTTTCTCACTGAAGCAGAGCTGAGGGCCCCGTTCATCAAGAGGAACAACATCTAGGATGTTTGTTCTCAGATCTCTTTAATCAGAGCCTTGGGATGGGGTGTACTGCTTCAGTATTGCCTTTCAAATGACCTCTTGAGTTTATTCTTAGGATATGTGTAAAGCACTGGCATATATTAATTTGTCATTTACCTGACATAAATATCAATCAATTTTGTATTCTCTCTTTCTTTCAATGGATTCTAATAGACACAGAAAGTGAGACTGAGTTTGAGAATAAATACATGTATTATGAGTAAGTATTAGACATTTTAAAAATTACAAGTAATTATATTTTATATAGTAGTTACTATATTTCTCTGAAACATGCTTTTATTGTTTTCTCTGTTAGATTTCCAGAATTTCCTACAAATCTCTTTGTAGATCCCAACAGATTGGAGTTTTCAGTAAAAATTCAAAATATGTTGACTAATATGGAAAAATGTATAAGTAAGTGTTTTTAAAGCTTAGTGAAGTGCATTGTCTTCTTTGGCAATATTTTCTTAAATTTAGGCATCTGATGCTTTTACCCAGGGATATGACAGATGTTACAGAATGTTAGTCTATCATAAATTCACAGTCCTTGGGATCAGACACTGTGAATTTGGAATTATTTGACGATGTGTGAATTTTACACATAGCCTTAGAGAGCATAAAAGATGGGAATTAGGAAAATATTCAAAGTTTGGATTTTTCAAATATTCAAAGTTTTGGATTTTATGTTCTATAGAATGTTATGACACTTAATACAAATGAGCAAGATCTTTTATGTCATAGTGTAACAAAGATACTGTTTCTACCTTAAAGAGATTTTAATTATTTTGCAGCTGTGTGTACACAATCTGAAATTGCAGGCAATTACTGGCCTGACCAAAGAATTTATTCTTTTCTCACAGTAAGTTTTACAAAGATCTTAAAACAGCAGTACTTTTGGCAACTTCTTAAATGTTGCATCATTCTCCAGTCATGTCACCATAGTTTGCTGACTTCAGAGGGCTCCTGTTGCCAAGCTAAGCTGGTATCTCATGCATTGTTTGATTTTGTTTATGCAAGTCCCAATAATTCAGTCTTTTTCACTATGCTTTGTAACTACCACCACATATTAAGTTACTCCATTTCCCCAAACTGGCCGAAATGTAGTCAGTATGTCCCTTGACATCTCATAGGTATTTTAAAGTTTGCATTGTATTATGAAGATGAAATGTGCATAAGAACATGGGCTTGTTTTAAAATCAAGAATTATCACAAAGTTGTTATAATTTTTTACCCAGTCCATTTTGAATCAGCTTGGTAAGAGTTTCTTGCAGAGTAAAATCCAGAGATATTAGTATTTTGCAACATTATACACTTACGGATATTATAAACAACTGTGCTCTCTTGATAGGATGACCCCTCCCATACTCATTTTCTTCAGTAGCCCATAGATTTTTTCTACTGCCTTCTAGCTTTTAATAATGTAAATAAGAAGTCTGATGCTACTGTGATTTTCCTTCCTTTGTATACTTGTGATTTCTGTCTAGTAATTTATCATTTGGAGTTAGGAACTTTTCTATAATAAAGTCATATATATAATTCTATGTTAAGCTTTCTTAAAATCCAGTGAGGCTCTTCAGTCTGAAGAACTAAGTTTTTATCGGTCTTTCCATATGTTCCTTTTTTCCGTTTGGATTTTTTGTTTGTCATCTTTAGATTTCCTGGGTCTAAACATCCGATTATTTCTATTTCTTTTTTCTTTGTTATGAAATGTTTCTACTATTTAAGTTTCTGTTATGAGATAATTTGAGACTTCTGTAAGTTGCAAACATACTACAGAGCTTCTGTATACTGTTTATATGTTTTAATCTAACCACAGTATAGTTATGAAAATGAGGAAATTACTATTAGTATAATAGTGTTAATGAAATGATAGATTTTATTTGGATTTTCCCAGTTATTTCCTTAATGTTCATTTTCTGTGCCAGGATCTAATCCCAGATCACACGTTGCATATATTAATAGTTCTTATGTCTGTTAAATCTTTCCAATCTGTACGAGTTGCTCAGTCTTTCCTTATCTTTTATGACTTTGAGATCTTTAAAGAGTACTGGTAACTTACTCTACAGGTTGTCCATCAATTTTGGATTGCCTGATGTTGTCTCATGATGAGTTTGAGATACACATCTTGGGGGACAATACCATACTGAGTGTGTGCCCTTTTAAGTATATATCAACCTGGTAGTACATGACATTGATGAACCTTTTTACTGGTGATGCTCAACCTGACGACTTGGTTAAAGTCATGTCTGCCAAGTTTCTCCATGATGAAGTTACCACATTTCCTCCTATAATTAGTAAACTTGGGGTGGGAGGAAAGGTTTTGAGATTATACACATGTCTTATTTCTCCTAAAAATTTCACCTACTAATTCTAACATTTATCAGTGGACCTTGCCTTGCCTGTGGCAGTTATTACTGTGGTGTTCTTAATGGTGATTTTCTGTTTCTTTTATCCCATATACGTTCATAAATTAGAATTCTTCTGTAAGGAGTAGCTGTTCCTTTTCCATTTATTTAATTTTTCAGTCATTCATTTATATGAATATGGACTCACTAATATTTTCACCTTTTCTTGTGACTCACCTTTTCTTGTGACTACTTCCTTAGTTTCTGTCACCTCAAGATGCTTCAGGCTCATCTTGTGTTTTCTCTGCCCAGCCCTGGAATCAACTGTTTCTCCAAGGAACCCTGGATTAAAGAAGGAAATTTCGGAATTAAGAACTACACACTAGATGTGCTCATTGCTACAGGAGTGTCACTACTTCCTAGCCTATCAGAGAAAATACCTAGAAAATATATGTGTGATACTAGCTCATGCATACACACACAACTATATTTATTCCTAGATCTTTTGTTTGTCCATTTTAAACTATGAATTCATACTGATACCTCAGACCCCAATCCAACTCCTCAAGATTCATTCTAGCCTTTTCCTTATATGTAACTTTTTTCTCTGGCTATGAGAAATCTGGGTGACATAATCAACTAATAACTTGTTTGTTATACAGTCATGCACTGCATAAAGATGGTTCAATCAATGACAGACCACATGGTAGTCCCATAAGATTATAATAACATGCTTTTGCTGTGTCTTTTCTATGTTTCGATATTTAATCCTTACTACTCTTTTACAATTGCCTACAATATTCTGTATAGTAATATGCGGTACAAGTTTGTAGCTAGGGCAACAGGGTATACCATATAGCCTAGGTGTGCAGTAGGTTTGTGTAAGTACACTCTGATAGTCACACAATGATGAAATTGCCTAAGGACACACTTCTCAGAATGTATCCCTGTCATTAATTGCATGGCCGTACATGTAATTTCAGAATTGCTACTCCATACTTCTGTGAAAAACAAATGTATCAACTAAAATACAGTGTGTTTATGTACAGTTTTTAAAAAATATAACCTTAGAGTTTCCAGTCCAACTTGTTTTCTGAAGTTGTTCATGTTAACTCCTTTCTTTCCCACCCTTTTCAGTGAGGTTATGTAGTTTGTAATACAGTTAGATTAATTTGTTACAGGCTGCATTGCAACTTGGATTCTCTCAGTAACCTGGTTAACTTTTTATAACTTATATAAAGTACAGTTTTCTCTTCGTGGGTGGTGTTAAGGGTTTTGACAAGTGCACAGGTACATGTCCACCATCACAGATCCATACAAAACAGTTCCATCATCCCCCAGTTCCCTTGTGCAGCCCTTTTGTAGTCACACTCTCCCCATTCCCTATCTGTGGCAACCACTTATCTGTTTTCTGTCCCTATTGTTATATCATTTCCAGAATGTCATATAAATGCGTATGTAGCTTTTTGGATCTGGCTTCTTTCACATAGAAAAAGGCATTTAAAATTCAGCTTTGTTGGCCATGTACAGTGGTTCACACCTGTAAACCCAGCACTTTGGGAGGCCCAGGTGGGTGGATCACTTGAGCCCAGGAGTTCAAGACCAACCTAGGCAAGATGGTGAAACCCTGTCTCTACAAAATATACAAAAAATTAGCCAGGCATTGTGACACGCACCTGTAATCCCAGCTACTTGGGAGGCTGAGGCAGGAGGACAGCCTAAGCCCAGGAGGTCAAGGTACAGTGAGCCAAAATTGTACCACTGTACTCCAGCCTGAGTGACAGTGCAAGACCTTGTCTCAAAAAATAAAAAATAAAAAAAGTATCCATGTTGTTACATGATTCAATAGTCTTTTTTTAAATTGCTGTGCTGTATTCAATTGTCTGGATGTATCACAGATTGCTTATCCATTCACATCTGGGTTGTCTCCAGTTTGGGGAAATTATAAACAAAATTGCGATACACATTCACATATAGGCTTTTGGATTAATACAAGCTTTCCTTTTTCTTGGACAAATACCTAGGGATAGGATTGCTGGGTCATATGGTAGTTATATATTTAACTTTATGAGAATGGCCAAACTGTTTTGCAAAGTGGTTGTGTGAGTTGCAGTTGCTCCCTATCTTTGCCAGCACTTGGTATTGCCAGAGTAAAAACAAAAACAAAAAACTCTTAGCTTTCTAATACCTGTGTAGTGACATCTCTTTGTGCTAATTTTCATTGCTAGTAACAAATGATAGTGTTCATCTTTTATTATGATAGTTTTCCATCTGCATATCTTATTTTGCCAAATGTCTTTTTAGATCTTTTGCCTATTTTTTTTTATTATACTTTAAGTTCTAGGGTACATGTGCACAACACGCAGGTTTGTTACATACATATACATGTGCCATATTGGGTGCTGCACCCATTAACTCCTCATTTACATTAGGTATATCTCCTAATGCTATCCCTCCCCTCTCCCCCCACCCTACGACAGGCCCCAATGTGTGATGTTCCCCACCCTGTGTCCAAGTGTTCTCATTGTTCATTTCCCACCTATGAGTGAGAACATGTGGTGTTTGGTTTTCTGTCCTTCCGATAGTTTGCTCAGAATGATGGTTTCCAGTTTCATCCGTGTCCCTACAAAGGACATGAACTCATCTTTTTTATGGCTGCATAGTATTCCATGGTGTATATGTGCCACATTTTTTTAATCCAGTCT
>NW_012121932.1:12467127-12467828 GCF_000951035.1 Colobus angolensis palliatus
TTTTTTTCTTCTAAATTTGTTTAAGTTCTTTATAGATTCTGGATATTAGCCCTTTGTCAGATGGGTAGATTGTAAAAATTTTCTCCCATTCTGTAGGTTGGCTCTTCACTCTGATGGTAGTTTCTTTTGCTGTGCAGAAACTGTTTAGTTTAATTAAATGCCCTTTGTCAATTTTGGCTTTTGTTGGCATTGCTTTTGGTGTTGTAGTCATGAAGTCCTTGAACATGCCTATGTCCTGAATGGTATTGCTTAGGTTTCCTTCTAGGGTTTGTATGGTTTTAGGTCTAACATTTAAGTCTTTAACCCATCTTGAATTAATTTTTGTATAAGGAGTAAAGAAGGGATCCAGCTTCGGCTTTCTACATATGGCTAGCCAGTTTTCCCAGCACCATTTATTAAATAGGGAATGCTTTCCCCATTTCTTGTTTTTGTCAGGTTTGTCAAAGATCAGATGGTTGTAGTTGTGTGGTATTATTTCTGAGGGCTCTGTTCTGTTCCATTGGTCTATATCTCTGTTTTGGTACCAGTACTGTGCTGTTTTGGTTACTGTAGCCTGGTATTATAGTTTGAAGTCAGGTAGCATGATGCCTCCAGTTTTGTTTTTTTTTTTGGCTTAGGATTGTCTTGGCAATGCAGGCTCTTTTTTGGTTCCATATGAACTTTAAAGTAGTTTTTTCCAATTCTGTGAAGAAAGTCATTGG
>NW_012121932.1:12469395-12516490 GCF_000951035.1 Colobus angolensis palliatus
GTTTTGAGTGAGTTTCTTAGTCCTGAGTTCTAGTTTGATTGTACTGTGGTCTGAGAGACAGTTTGTTATAATTTCTGTTCTTTTACATTTGCTGAAGAGTGCTTTACTTCCAACTATGTGGTCAATTTTGGAAAAAGTGTGATGTGCTGCTGAGAAGAATATATATTCTGTTGATATGGGGTAGAGAGTTCTGTAGATGTCTATTAGGTCTGCTTGGTGCAGAGTTGAGTACAATTCCTGGATATTGTTGTTAACTTTCTGTCTCATTGATCTGTCTAATGTTGACAGTGGGGTGTTAAAGTCTCCCATTATTATTGTGTGGAAGTCTTAAGTCTCTTTGTAAGTCTCTAAGGACTTGCTTTATGAATCTGGGTGCTCCTGTGTTGGGTTCATATATATTTAAGATAGTTAGCTCTCCTTGTTGAATTGATCCCTTTACCATTATGTAATGGCCTTCTTTGTCTCTTTTGATCTTTGATGGTTTAAAGTCTGTTTTATCAGGGACTAGGAGTGCAATCCCTGCATTTTTTGTTTTCCATTTGCTTGGTAGAGCTTCCTACATCCCTTTATTTTGAGCCTATGTGTGTCTCTGCATGTGAGATGGGTCTCCTGAATACAGCACACTGATGGGTCTTGACTTGTTATCCAATTTGCCAGTCTGTGTCTTTTAATTGGAGCATTTAGCCCATTTACGTTTAAGGTTAATATTGATATGTATGAATTTGATCCTGTCATTATGATGTTAGCTGGTTATCTTGCTCATTATTTGATGCAGTTTCTTCCTACCATCATTGGTCTTTACAATTTGGCATGCTTTTGCAGTGGCTGCTACCAGTTGTTCCTTTCCATGTTTAGTGCTTCCTTCAGCAGCTCTTGTAAGGCAGGCCTGGTGGTGACAAAATCTCTCAGCATTTACTTGTCTGTAGCTTTTATTTCTTCTTCACTTAGGAAGCTTAGTTTGGCTGGATATGAAATTCTGGGTTGAAAATTCTTTTCTTTAAGAATGATGAATATTGGTCCCCACTCTCTTCTGGCTTATATAGTTTCTGCCAGGAGATCTGCTGTTAGTCTGATGGGCTTCCCTTTGTAGGTAACTCGACCTTTCTCTCTGGCTGCCCTTAACAATTTTTACTTCATTTCAACTTTGGTGAATCTGACAATTATGTGTCTTGGAGTTGCTCTTCTCGAGGAGTATCTTTGTGGCATTCTCTGTATTTCCTGAATTTGAATGTTGTCCTGCCTTGCTAGGTTGGGGAAGTTCTGCTGGATAATATCCTGAAGAGTGTTTTCCAACTTGGCTCCATTCTCCCCGTCACTTTCAGGTACACCAATCAGACGTAGAGTTGGTCTTTTCACATAGTTCCATATTTCTTGGAGGCTTTGTTCATTTCTTTTTGCTGTTTTTTCTCTAAACTTTTCTTCTCATTTCATTTCATTCATTTGATCTGCAATCACTGATACCCTTTCTTCCACTTGATTGAGTCAGCTTCTGAAGTTTGTTCATGTGTCACGTGGTTCTCATGCCATGGTTTTCAGCTCCATTAGGTCATTTAAGGTCCTCTCTATGCTGTTTATTCTAGTTAGCCATTCGTCTAATCTGTTTTCAAGGTTTTTAGCTTCTTTGCGATGGGTTCCAACATCTTCCTTTGGTTCAGAGAAGTTTGTTATTACCAATTGTCTGAAGCCTTCTTCTATCAACTCGTCAAAGTCATTCTCTGTCCAGGTTTGTTCCATTGCTGGCGAGGAGCTGTGTTCCTTTGGAGGAGAAGAGGTGTTCTGACTTTTAGAATTTTCAGCTTTTCTGCTCTGGTTTCTCCCCATCTTTGTGGTTTTATCTACCTTTGGTCTTTGATGATGGTGACATACAGATGGGATTTTGGTGTGGATGTCCTTTCTCTTTGTTAGTTTTCCTTCTAACAGTCAGGACCCTCAGCTGCAGGTCTGTTGGAGTCTGCTGGAGGTCCATTCTAGACCCTGTTTGCCTGGGTATCACCAGCGAAAGCTGCAGAACAGCAAATAAGGCAGAACGGCAAATGTTGCTACCTGATCCTTCCTCTGGAAGCTTCATCTCAGAGAGTCACCTGGCCATATGAGGTGTCAGTTGGCTGCTACTGGGAGATGCCTCCCAGTTAGGCTACTTGGGGGTCAGGGACCCACTTGATGAGGCAGTCTGTCTGTTCTCAGATCTCAAACTCCTTGGGAGAACCACTACTGTCTTCAAAGTTGTCAGACAGGGACGTTTAAGTCTGCAGAAGTTTCTACTGGCTTTTGTTTAGCTATGCCCTGCCCCCAGAGGTGAAGTCTACAGAGACGGTCAGGCCTCTTTGAGCTGTGGTGGGCTCTACCCAGTTGGAGTCTCCCAACTGCTTTGTTTACCTACTCAAGCCTCAGGAACGGCAGATGCCCCTCCCCCAGCCTCGCTGCCACCTTGCAGTTTGATCTCAGACTGCTGTGCTAGCAGTGAGCAAGGCTCTGTGGGCATGGGACCCTCTGAGCCAGGAGTGGGATATAGTCTCCTGGTGTTCCATTTGCTAAGACCATTGGAAAAGTGCAGTATTAGGGTAGGAGTGTCCCGATTTTCCGGGTACCGTCTGTTACAGCTTCCCTTGGCTGGGAAAGGGAATTCCCTTACCCCTTGTGCTTCCCAGGTGAGGCAATGCCCTGCCCTGCTTCAGCTCATGCTCCATGGGCTGCACCCACTGTCCGACAAGCCCCAGTGAGATGAACCCAGTACCTCAGTTGGAAATGCAGAAATCACCCATTTTCTGCATCGCTCACGCTGGGAACTGTAGACTGGAGCTGTTCCTATTTGGCCATCTTGGAACCTGCCCTGCTTTTTTTTTTTTTTCCTTTTGAGATGGAGTCTCGCTCTGTCACCCATGCTGGAGTGCAGTGGCACAATCTCAGTTCACTGCAACCTCCGCCTCCCAGGTTCAAGCAATTCTCTGCCTCAACCTCTTGAGTAGCTGAGATTACAGGTGCCTACCATCATGCCCAGCTAAGTTTTTTTTGTATTTTTAGTAGAGACAGGATTTCACCGTCTTGGCCAGGTTAGTCTCTGACCTTGTGATCTACCCACCTCAGCCTCCCAAAGTGATGGGATTACAGGCGTGAGCCACCACACCCAGTACCTATTTTTTTAAAATTGGGGTTTTTGTTTTCTTATTGTTGGTTTGTGAGAGGTCTTTATACATACTCTGAATATAATTCTTTTATCATATATGTGACTTGCAAACAATCTGTGTGAGATTTTCTCCCAATCTGTGTCTTATCATTTCATTATCTTTCACAGAGCTTAACTACTCACTTTTGATAAAGTACAGCTCATCGGTTTTTTTCTTTTATGGGTTATACTTTTGGTTTTGTTTCTAAAAACTTTTTGCCTTACTCAAATCACACAGATTTTCTCTCCTATATTTTCTCCTTGATGATTTATGGATTTGTGTTTTATATTTAGGTATATGACTCATCTTGAGTTGAAATTGTTTATAAAGTGTGAGATATAGGTTGAGGTTTGTTTATCTATCTATCTGTCTATCTGTCTATCTAGGCCTGTGGACATCCTGTTGTTCAGCTAGACTGTGAACTCTTGAGGCTGTGTCTCCTGATTTTTGTATCCTTGTAATGGTATAATACTCTCCACATAATAGATACATGTCAAATATTTGTAAAACTGAATGACTTATTTTCAGTTTATGTTTCAATCATGCCTCTCATCACCTCCACTCAGTTACGTGTGAGTGGCTCTTTTGTTTCTATAATATTAAATCTAAATCTTTACACCTGTTTTTAAATTCCAGTTATAAGTATAGAATGTTGTCTAGCCTTCATAATAAATCAGCCCCCAATTTCAATAGTTCTAAATGTCATGGATAATTTTGAAGTGTTGCTTTCAATGGCATATCTGAAGTACTGACTTTTAAATTATGTGTTTTAGCCACAATTACTCCTCTTTGCCAAGATCCTCACCTGTCTATCTTCATTGATTTGGTTTCAACAATGGATTTACCTAATAAGACAGGAAGCATAATACATTATACAGAGCAGAACAGATGGCCAGATTGTCACATCCTTTTTGAAATGGATCCTGCCTACCAAAATATAGTAAGTTTTAAAACAGTTCATTTTAGGGAATATTTACTTTAAGGGGCAGAGACCCACTGAATTCTTACATGAAATGAATTTATTGAAAAATTAGAGTATCCTATTCATAGCAATTGGAAAATAATTCCCAGCTTGTCTCCCCATTTGTTTTCCCCATGATCTGTCATCACTGCTCACCTCTGTGTGATTTTTCCAACTTCTGTGAAAATAAGCTTTCTCTTTTATGGCTCCCTCATAATGTAGACTCATCAATTGTTGACTTGCCATGCCTGAACTCTTTCCATTAGCATCAACTGGGTATTTTTGTCTAAATTTACAAGAGAATCTAATTGGCTTAGCTTGATTTAGGATTCTACCCTATCTAAATAGTTATGTCTTTGGTGAATTGGGTGAGGTCACATACTATATACCAGCTGCCCTTAACCTTTTTGGCACCGGGGCTGGTTTTGTGGAATACAGTTTGTCCATGGACAGCAGCTGAGGGGTGGTTTCAGGATGAAACTGTTCTACCTCAGATCATCAGGCATTAGTTAGATTGTCATAAAGGATGCACAACCTAGATCCCTCACATGTGCGGTTCACCATAGGGTTCGAGCTCCTATGCGAATCTAATGCCACGGCTGATCTGGCAGGAGGTGGACCTGAGGCAGTAGTGCTCACTCACCCACTGCTCACCTCCTGCTGTGTGGCATAGTTCCTAACAGATCATGGACTGGCACTGCTCTCCGGCCTAGGGGTTGGGGACTGGCCTTTTCTCGGGCTAAGCATAGTGTACTCTAAAACGGGGTAACAAGCAAGGGGATAAATGATTGGTGTCTCCAGTACATGGCTCAAAATAACATGTTAATTACAAAGTTAAATAGCCTAATAAGCCTTTAGGTAAAAGCCAAATATTAGAAAGCCATCTAAATTTCTTAAAGTCTTATGTTTCCAACATATTTAGATTTTTAATAGCGGTTCTTAAAATAAACTCCACATAGCACTATTATTTTATTTTCTCAGAAACTACTAGCATGTCAAACCATTTTTCACTCTAAAAATAAAAATTCTAACATCTTAATATTCTTATTTACAGATTGTGAATCTCCTGACTATTGTTGGTAATTCAATGGGCCTAGTTAATGCTTACAGCTGCAAGTTTATAAAGTATTGTACCATGGTAGAAAAGGCCAAAATCATGAGTATGAAAATATCATCTATGGGAGAATTAACTTCAAAAGAATTTGAAGCTATTCTAAATAGATTCAGAAATTATTTTAGACATATTGTGAATATGACCATTGAGAAACGTATTGGTATTTTCAACGTTGTAAGTCTTGATTATCAATCAGAATGCTTACCGTATATTGACAACGTCATACATATGAGTCACACCCTCATGCGATCTGTAATTGAAAAAAAGAACAAAAATTTATTGGAAGTAAGTAGTTTGAAAATTCTTACTGTGTAATAATGTTTCAGATTAGTAAATTTTAAATTTAAAATATATACTTAGAGAATATATGATATCAGATGTCACATGCAGAGTATGATAAAATTGAAAAAATGAAGATATGCATGATAAATATTATCCTCAGAAAATTTTAATGTGTATTACATTTGTTTGTGTCTTTGATAAAATATCACTTCCTCAAAAACCTCTGATTGCCACTTCTATTGCATTCCATATCACTTTCCTGCTTCTTTCCCTGTTTTATCTTTATGATATACATTACTACCTGACATTATGTTATGTATTTGTTTGTTGATTGTCTATTCCATTAGAATGTAAGCTTCATCATACTATGGAGAATCTACGATAAATCTTTGAATACAGATGAATATTGGAGTTTCACTGTATATTAGGGCTGACCTCTTTAAGGAAGTATTCTGGGTGGGCAGATCTCCTGTGGGACCACAGTGGTTTGGAGACTCTATGGAGATTCCCAAGCTGAGAAAGCATGAAGATCTGGGAGCAAAATAACCTGCCCCTTCGTTAATTATTCCTACCTATCATCCATATAAGTTTGTAGGACAGCTTAGATCCTAATAGACCAGCCATTGTCCATACAAGCAACCTCAGCTGTACCTCAGACCTGTTTAAGAATATGAATTTATAATAATACCTACTATTTGTTCATTTATTAAGTCAGACCACAAATATTTGTTGAGCATTGTGTGCCAGGCATTGTGCTAGGCCCCTGCAATATAATGGTGAGAGGGATAGATTCAGTAGAGTCTAATCTAGAAGAATATGCTAGCTGAAATACCTAACATAACCCAGGTGAACAATCACAGACAATTTGCTAGAAAAAGTATTACCATCTAAAGGAGGAGTGGGAGTTGCCTAGTCAATGGGAGATGGTGTGGAAACACTGGAAAGAAAGGTCAGAATATTGCAGGAGTAGGTTGATTTAATTTAGATTCAGTTGCATATGACAGAAAACAAAAGATAACAGTGGGTTACACAAGTATGAAACTAATTTATCTCTCAGGTAAAATTAGTGGAGAAATAGACCACATAGGGCTAGTATGGCTGGCTTCACAAAGCCATCAGGGACATAGGATGCTTCTAGCTTACCACTCTGCCTTCCCTAGAGCATGATACTCATGCACTGGTTGTCATATCCTCATTCCAGGCAGCAGGATGGAAGAAGGCAGCAAAGAAAATTTCTCAATTCCACTTGATATTTCCCAGAGGTTCCCCCACACTTCTGCTTTTATTTTATTTACTAGAACTTATTATGTGCCCTCACCTAGCTGCAGGACTGACTGAGAATGGTAGTCTTTTAACTGGGAGCATGGTACCCCAAACAAACTCAGGATTTGTTACTAAAGTGGTGAAGGAAAATGAAGTTTGGGGTAGGCGTCAAGCAGAAACTGACATCAGAAAATGGGGACAGCAAGTGAAATGTCAAAAGAGAACAAGGCATACCTGAAGAAGACCTGAATGAAGCCAGTTAGGTGGGAATATAGTCTGTGAAAAGTGACTGGCAAGAGGTGAAGCTAAGAAATGGAGAAGAGGACCTTGTAAGCCATGTCAGGCACTTGGAACATTATTCTTAAGACTATGGGAATTATTGAGAGGTTTTAAGCCGAGAAGTGACATGATGTAATTTGCACTTTTGTGTGGACCCTCTGGCTGCAGTGTGAAGAATAGATTGAAGTCGGGCAAAACAGGAGGAAAGCTGTTTCCATAATCTAGGGGAGAGGTGACGATAGCCTGATTCAGTGTAGTAACAATGAGAACTCTGAGCAATATATAGATATGAGATACATCTAGGAGATGAATCAAGAGGATATGGTGTTGACTGAATGTGAGGAATAAGATAAAGTTAATTATGTTGTCAGGTTTTGGGTTGGGCAACAGGGTGGGCAGTGATGCAGATTATTGGGAGGAGGAACATAGTACTTGTTAAATTGCATAATAATATTCAAGTAGGGATAACCAGATATACATGTCTGGGTATCAAGAAAGTATCTACACTGGAAATATATATATTTAAATGATCAGAAACAAGTGGTTGTTGAAATCAACAGAGTGAATGACAATGCCCTTGTTTATGTGTATAGTGAGACTAGAAGAGAACCTACAACAGAAACCTAAAGAACCAGGAAATTACAGTTGTGGGGTTCCCAGTGGAGAATCACTGAGGAATCTGTCAGTGCTCCCCATGAGACAGAGTCAGCTCTAAACATCTGCCCAGCTCAGAGACGTTAATGCCAGGTCAGACAGTGGCAGGCAGTAAAGACATTTCTGCCTCTTCTCTCTCCTCCTGGCTCCTACTATACCCCTGGAGGGGTCAGAAGGTGTGGCTAGGAACTGGAAGTAATTGAATAAATAAAAGGCATAGAAATACAAAAACAGCTAATTACACACCCACCTTCTCTACTGCAGACATTAATTTTAAATACATTTTGGAGCCTTGACTATTATGAATACATAGGGACTTGATTTTTAAATTATGGATTTCTAAAATTAAAAGTGACCAGAGGACTTTTATTATCTCTTTGTGACCAGAAAAGTCTTGGGTATTGATGTATATTTTATCTGAAGGTCTTTTCTTCATTTAAACCCCAAAAAGTGGGAGGAAAAATTAAGTTATGTCATTACAATACTGTCTATAAAGTTCTACTCTTACAAATTAATAGTTTTAGGATATTACATATTTATTCTATATCCTTATTTATTTTTTGTGTATCAGACATATACAAATCCTGAAAATCTGTTTAAAACTTTTCATCATAATTATGCTTTAAATAAATTTCTTCTTGCATTTCTGGTGGTTTTTCCTATATATAGTTAGCTTCTATACTGTATGGTTTATGACTATTTATTTATTTATTTATTTTTTAGACGTAGTCTCACTCTGTCGCCTAGGCTGGAGTGCAGTGGCGCGATCTTGGCTCACTGCAACCTCCACCCCTCCAGGTTTAAGCAATTCTCTACCTCAGCCTCCAGAGTGGCTGGGATTACAGGTGCGTGCCACCACGCCCAGCTAATTTTTTTGTATTTTTAGTAGAGATGGGGTTTTACCATCTTGGCCAGGCTGGTCTTGAACTCCTGACCTCGTGATCCGCCTGCCTCTACCTCCCAAAGTGCTGGGATTGCAGGCATGAGTCACCACACCCGGCCAGTTTATGAGTGTTAAATCATCTTCACAAAGCATGTCGTTTATCAAAACATTATAAAAATCTTTAAAGTACTTTTAACTTGCCTGATAAATAAAAACTACTTCTGTTTCTTTTGTGTATGTATATTTGCCAAGTTAATTTTTGCCCATTGCTTTTTTTTAATATTCTCTTTAAGTGTGCTTCTTATAAATAGCGTAATTCTGAATTTTGTTTTATAACTCAGTTAATAATTATCTTTTAAAAAGAAAAATCAGTTAACTTATAACAATTAATGCACTTTTTTTCCATTTCACCTTATATTTTACTTTTTCCTTAAAGTTTTTGTCCTTATTTTTGCTCTATTGATTGGCTGATCTTCAGTGACCTCCCTCTTTTTTTTTCACTATGTTGATTTTGGGAGTTTTATTCTACTCTTAAATTTCTTTAATGATAATCTTCCCTCTCCTGATTCTCACAATAAAATGTATTTATCTGCTATTAAGAGAAAACAAAATGTTTATCCTCTAAGATGCCATATTCCTCCATAGCATTTCCTCAGGCCAATAAAATGAGATCTCAACAATGGTGTTGCTTTCTAATTCTTCCCTTCTCCAGAAATGAGATGTTGGAACAACCGAACTCCCACTCCCTACTCAACAGTTAGTCTTCACTGAGATAGCTTAGTACTTTCAGTTCTAGACTATTACTGAAATAGATGTATGTCTTTTCTTTATTTTCAGTGATGGGGGCTATAGTGCAATGGTGAGCATAGCTTACTGCAACCTCAAACTCAAGTGATCCTCCCACCTGGGCCTCCAGAGTAGCTGGGACTATGGGCATGTGCCACCATAGCTAGATTTTTTTTTTTAAGATGGGATCTTGTTATGTTGCCCAGGCTGATCTCTAACTCCTGGCCTCAAGTGATCCTTTCAGCCTCCTGAATAGCGGGGATTATAGGCACAAGCCACCACACCTGGTTGTATTTTCTGTTTTAAAAGTCCTTATATAGCACATAAATTACATACTCCCAGAAAGTTCATCTTCATCCATTTAGCTATGTAGACAGGAATGAGAATATAATGTTTACAACATTGATTATGATGTGAGACTGCCTAAGTTCAAAATCTGTGATCTAGCCGTGCTGGAGAAACAAAGACTGAACTTAACCTCCTTCCATAAACAACTAAATAAAATGAAGAAATACTGGTGGGGTACATTGGTTCATGCTTCTGTAATGCCAGCAATTTGGGGGGCCAAGGCGGGTGGAATGCTTGAGCTGAAGAGTTCAAGACTAGCCTGGACAATGTAGTGAAAACTCATCTCTACAAAAAATGCAAGAAAACTAGTCAGGCATGGTGGTGCACACCTGTGATCCCAGCTACTCAGGAGGCTGAGGTGGGAGGATGGCTTGATCCCAGGAAGTTGAGGCTGCAGTGAGTTGATCATGCCACTGCACTCTAGCATGGTCAACAGAGTAAGACTATTTCTCAAAAAGAGAGAGGGGAAGAGAGAGAGAGAAATAAATACCTTCAGACACTGATTAACAGGTAGTACAGGATTATGATTCTGGAAATAAGGGAAATAAGTGAGAGAGAGGATTTCTGCCTGGGGATAGTTTTTGGACTACAAATATGTACAGGGAGGGGGAACTGGCCTCAATAAGTTGAGGAAATGGCTGAAATTTTTAGGGCAGAGTCCTATAAAGAAGGAAGCTATGAAGAAAATAAAAAGCCCCAGAAATCTCCCCTGGGGTCCTGTGACTCTGCTTAGTAGGCAGAATGTTCATAGAGTGAAAGTTCACAAAGATGAATTGGAACCAGTACTTGTAAGCAGAACAATCTTTAGAAATCAACAAGTTCTGACTGCCCAGAGTGGAGGATCTCAGTGATTGTGCAAGGCATTCAGTGTGGACCCCGAATGGGTAAACCTTAGCAATAGAGCCAACTATCCCTAAAGGAAAGTCTGTTTTATACCTACCCTTCCAAAGATTAAAGATAGACCTCAAAGAGATCAAATTGATCTGCATTTAATTACCTGAAAAAATGAAAGACAACACTCTTTAAATGAAAACAGCAAAAATCAGATATATAACATGCAACATTGATAATGCCTGGTTTTCAACCAGAAATTACTAAACATGCCCAGAAGCAGTAAAATGTGACCTACAACTAAGAGAAAAAAAATCAATGGAAACAGAAATGACAAAATGGGGCTATCAGAAAAGGACACTAAAACAGATTATGTATTTATATACAAGTATTTAAACGAAAACATGAACATAACAGACAAATGAAAGATATTTAAAAAGAGCAACATAGCAAAACTTAAAGAGATGAAAAATACAATACAGTCATCCCTTTGTATTTGTGGAGGATTGGTTTCAGGGCTCCAAGGATACCAAAACCCACAGATACTCAAATCCCTTATGTAAATCATGTATTTACATATAAACTACCCACATCCTCCTGTATACTTTAGATCACCTCTAGATTACTCTTAATGCCAAATACAATGTAAATGCTATGTAACTAATTTTTATATGGTATTGTTTTGTATATTTTTTATTGTTTTAATTTTTTAATTGTTTTTTAAAAACACTTTCCATTTGTGGTTGGTTGAATCCATGGATGCGAAACCCACAGACATGGAGGGCTGACTGTATCCTAAATGAAAATTTAACTTGATGAGATTAATAGGAGATTAGACACTGCAGAAAAAAATCTGAACTTGAAAAAATAGAAATAGAATCAATTGCAAAGGAAGCACAGAGAGGAAAGAAGACTAAGAAATTAAACAAAAGCAGAGCCTCAGTTGCCTGTGGGATAATACCAAGTGACCTATCATATGTGTAATTATAGTTCCATGGGAAAGGAGAAGGTGGACAGAGAAAAGGTATCTGAAAAATGATGAAATAGTTTCCAAATTTGATGAAAAGTATAAACCAATAGATTTGAGGAGCTCAATGAAATCCAATGAAAACAAAAAAGAAAAAAATGCCCCAAACATAAAAAAATTACTCAAAACGAGCAAAAAGGAGAAAATTGTAAATGCAGCAAGACCTCCTCCCCAAAAAAAGATAAAGAATGAGAAACAGAAAAATAAGAAATTTCACAGACTTCTGGTGAGAAATTATGTAAGAAAGAAGGCAATGGAGTAACATTTTTAAAGAGAGAAAAATCTCTTTGGATTTTGTGTATCTAACAAAGGGCTTGTATCCATCATACATAAGGAAGACCTCTTACAAGACAAAGTACCAATAAAAATATAAGACAACCCAATAAAAAGTGTGCAAAGTATTTGATCAGACATTTAATGAAAGAAGATGACAAATAGATACAATCTGTGCTAAACATCACAGTGTTCAGGGAAATGTACATTAAAACTCCAATGACAATTCACTATATGGCCATTGGAATGGCTAAAATTAAAGTACTGACAATATCAGATGTTAAAAAAGGTATGGAGAAACTAGAAGTTTCATACATTGCAGGTGATAATGCAAAATGGTACAGTCACTTTGGAAAACTGGCAATTACTTTTAAAGTTAAATACTCACCATTTAATCCATCAGTTCCTTTCCACATTATTCACCCATGAAAAATGAAAACAAGTCCACACAAAGACTTGCACCCAAGTGGTCAGAGAAGCTTTATTTGCAATTGCCAAAACCTGAAAACAATCCAAGTGTATATCAATGGGTGAACAGATAAGAAAAATTTGATATATATTTGATATATTCATATATTAGAATAGCATGCAGCAGTAACAAAAAAAAAACAAAAACAAACTACTACATGCAACAACTTGGATAAATATCAAAAACATGTTGAACAAAAGCCAGACACAAAGGAGTACCTACTATGTGATTCCATGTACTCATATATGAAACTTGACAAATTTGATCTATAGCAACAATAACTAGACAGATCGTTTTCTGAAGCCAGGGATGGGAGGAGATTGGGATGGGTCACAAGGCATCTTTCTAGGACGGTGAAGTTTTCTATATTTTGTTTATGGAGGTAGTTACAAATATGTATGAGTGTTTAAAACTCATCAAAATGAACAATTAGCATTTTTCTATATAAAAATTATGTTTCAATGCAAATGATTTTTTTAAAAACCTAGCTGTTCTGTTTACTGTTTGAAGGAAGGTATTAATATAGACATCCTGTCTGTACCATAGTTTCCTCAAAGGTAAATTAGGGATAATATTATTACTTAACCTAGAATGGTTGTGGAATTAAGTTAATCATTGCAAAGCTGTTTCTTAATTTTATTTTTTGTCTTTTTGAAAAGTTTTATTGCAAATGAACAAATGCATCATGAAATCTTTGCCCGTGCCTATGTCCTGAATGGTATTGCCTAGGTTATCTTCCAGAATTTTTACGGTTTAGGGTTTTACATTGTTGTGTATATTTATATTGTTGTATATATTTATAGGGTACAAAGTGATATAATGATTTATGAACATAAGGAATAATTAAGCTAATTAACATAGCCATCATCTCAAATATGTATCATTTTTATGATAAAGACATTTGAAATTCTCTTGGTGATTTTGAAATGTGCAATACACTATTATTAAATATATTCACCATGCTGTGCAGTGCATCTCAAAAAAAAAAAAACCACACAAATCCTACTCCTTCCATCTGAGGCTTTGTACCCTTTGACCATCATTCCATTTCCCCCACTCATAGCCTTTAGTAAACGCCATTCTCCTCTCTTCTTTTATGAGTTCCACTGTTTGAGATTCCACATATAATTGAGAACATGTGATAATTGTCTTTCTGTGCCTTGCTGTGCCTAGCTTATTTTATTTAGTGTGTCTTCCAGTTCCATCCATATTGACAGAAATGACAGATTGAATTTCTTCTTTAAAGCTGAATAGTATTTTATTGTGTACATATAATACATTTTATTTGTCCATTCATCTGTTGATAGACAGGTAGTGTCCATAAGTGTCCATAAGTGAATAGTGCTACAAGGAACATGGAAGTGCAGACATCTCTGACATACTTGTGTTTCAGATCTTTTGGGTAAATACCCAGAAGTGAGATTGTTGGATCATGTGGTAATTCTATTTTTAGTTTTTTGAGGGACCTCCATACAGTTTTCCAAAAGGGCAGTATGAAATTATATTCCAAACAACAGTGTTCAACTGTCCTCTTTTCTCCAAATCCTTGCCACATGTGCTTTCATCATTTTGATAATAGCTGTTCTGGCAGGTGTAAGGTGATGACTCATTGTGATTTTAACTTGAATTTCCCTAGTGATTAGTGATATTGAGCATTTTTTTTCATATATCTGTTGGCCATTTGTATGTCTTCTCTTGAGACATATCTACTTTTTATTGGATTGTTTATTTTCTTTCTGTAAAAGTATTTGAGTTGCTTATAAATTATCCCCTTATCAGATGTATAGCTTGCAAAATATTTTCTCCAAATTCGTAGGCTGTCCCTTCAGTCTATGAATTGTTTCCTTTGGTTTGCAGAAGATTTTTAGTTTGATGCAGTCCTACTCATCTCATTTTGCTTTTGTTGCTTGTGCTTTCAGGGTCATATCCAAGAAATCATTGCTTAGACCAACATCATGGAGCTTTGCCCCTGTCTTCTTCTAGAAGTTTTACAGTTTTCAGTCTTCATTTTTTAATTTTTAATTTATTTTTATTATATATTTTTATTTCAATAGTTTTGGGGTACAAGTGATTATTGGTTACATGGATAAGTTCTTTAGTGGTGATTTCTGAAATTTTGGTGCACCTATCAACTGAGCAGTATACACTGTACCCAATATGTAGTCTTTTATCTCATACCCCCCTCCCACCCTTCCCACCTGAGTCCCCAAAGTTTATTATATTGTTCTTATGCCTTTGCATCCTTATAGCTTAGCTCCCACATATAAGTGAGAACATATGATACTTGGTTTTCCATTCCTGGGTTACTTTACTTAAAATAATGGCCTCCAGCTCCATCCAAGTTTCTGCAAAAGACATTATTTTGTTCCTTTTTTATAGTTGAGTAGTATTCCATGATGTGTATATACCACATTTAATTTACCCACTTATTGGTTGATGGGCACTTAGATTGTTTCCATATTTCTGCAATTGTAAAATGTGGTGCTATAAACGTGTGTACATGTGTCTTTTTTTAACTTTTATTTTAAGTTCAGGGGAATGTGCAGACCGTGCAGATTTGTTACATAGGTAAACGTGTCAAAGGAGTTTGTTATACAGATTATTTCATCAGCCATGTATTAATCCATTACTTATTTTTCCTTACTCTCTCCCTCCTCCCACTTTCCACCCTCCAATAGGCCCTAGTGTGTGTTGTTCCCCTCTATGTGTCCGTGTGCTGTCATCATTTAGCTCCTACTTATAAGTGAGAATATGTGGTGTTTGGTTTTCTATTCCTGCATTAGTTTGCTAAGGATAATGGCCTCCAGTTTCATCCATGTCCCTGCACAGAACGTGATCTCATTCTTCTTATGGCTGCATAATATTCCATAGTGTATACATACCATGTTTTCTTCATCTAGGCTATCGTTGATGGGCATTTAGGTTGATTCCATGTCTTTACTCTTGTGAACAGTGCTGCAATGGATATATGTATGCATGTGTCTTTATAATAGAATGATTTATGTTCCTTTGCGTATATACCCAGTAGTGGCATTCCTGGGTCACATGGTAGTTCCATCTTTAGGTCTTTGAGGAATCGCCACACTGTCTTCCACAATGGCTGAACTAATTTACACTCTCATCAACAGTGTATAAGTGTTCCTTTTTCTCCACAACCTCACAGGCATTGGTTATTTTTTGACTTTTTAGTAATCCTGACTGGTATTAGATGGTAGCTCATTGTGGTTTTGATTTGCATTTCTCTAATGATCAGTTATGTTGGGCTTTTTTTTCATATGATTGTTGGCTGCATGTAGTGACTGTTCATGTCTTTTACCCACTTTTTTATTGAGTTGTTTGATTTTTTCTTGTAAATTTGTTTACCTTCCTTATAGAGGCTGGATATTAGATCTCTGTTGGATGACTAGTTTGCAAAAATTGTCTCCCATTCTGTGGGCTGTTTATTCTGTTGATAGTCTCTTTTGCTGTGCAAAAGCTCTTTAGTTTAATTAGATTCCATTTGTCAATTTTTGCTTTTGTTGCAATTGCTTTTGGCATTGTCATCATGAAATCTTTGCCCCTGCCTGTGTCATGAATGGTATTGCCTAGGTCATCTTCCAGGGTTTTTATAGTTTGGGGTTTTACATTTAAGTCTTTAATTCATCTTGAGTTAAATTTTGTATATGGCATAAGGAAGGGGTTCAATTTCAATCTTCAGCATGTGGCTAACCAGTTATCCCAGCACCATTTATTGAAGAGGGAATCCTTTCCCCATTGCTTCTCTTTGTCAGGTTTGTCAAAGATCAGATAGTTGTAGGTGTGTGGTCCTATTTCCAGGTTTTCCATTCTGTTCCCTTGGTCTATGTGCCTTTTCTTGTACCAGTACCAGAAGGTTGTTTCTGAGCTATTTTTCAAAGAATCTGTTCTGAAAGTTCTGTTTATTCATCCTCCTTCTGGCTGCTGCTTATCCTGGGTGTATTTATATTTCCTGAGGGTTTTGGTAGCTTCCCTTTATATGGTTAAATAAAATACTTTTTTTTTATTATTATGCTTTAAGTTCTAGGGTACATGTGCACAACGTGCAGGTTTGATACGTAGGTATACATGTGCCATGTTGGTTTGCTGTACCCATCAACTCATCACTTACATTAAGTATTTTTCCTAATGCTATCCCTCCCCCAGCCCCTCACCCCCCAAAAGGCCCCAGTGTGTGATGTTCCCCGCCCTGTGTCCAAGTTGGAAATCATCATTCTCAGCAAACTGTCACAAGGACAGAAAACCAAACACCACGTGTTCTCACTCATAGGTGGGAATTGAACAATAAGAAAGTACTTTCTATTTTTAGTTTGTAAGAGTTTTTATTGTAAATGAATTTTAACAAATGCTTATTCATTACATCTATTGAGATAATCTTGCAGTTTTCCTTTAACCTTTTTCTGTGGGGAGTTATATTAATTGACTTTCTAAGGGTAATCTCACATCCAAATTGATACATTTACCTTACCAGCATGTGCATACACATGCATACATATTATTTTTAAGATTTTTGTATTTATGTTTATAAGTGAAAATCATCTATAATTTTCTTTTACCATCCTTATCTGGTTTTGGTATCAATATGTTGCTAGTGTCATAAATGAAGTTTGGGTATATTTTACCTTTTTATATTCTCTTGGTTTATATGAGATTGGAATTATTTCATTGTTTGTGATATAAATATGTATTTTAAAATTTGGGGGTCATTTGATTAGTATTTGTATTGGAGTCTAAATAGTTATGTTTACTCAGTCTACTGACATGATCATTCTTGGTGCACCTTCCATGTGCCAGGTACATTGTAAGTCCATTACTAAATTATTTTATTTGATCTCCAAAGTACAGATGAGGACAATAAGTTTATTAGAATAAAGCTATTTGCTTAGGTTCATGCAGTTAGTAAATACTGAGGCTGGGATCAAAAATAAGTTTCTCTGATTTTAAGGCCTCTTAATATAAACTCTGTGGCAAAGAGACACACACATACCACATAATAAAATTTCTGATGGATTAACAATGGTAATCTCTCGGTAATGGAATAATAGTTGACCATCTGATAAACTTTTCCATCTTATAAACTTTTGCATATTGTGATTTTTGCAGGAACATTTATTTTAATATCACATTAGACACACACATATATGAAATTAATTCAAGGCTGTGAAGATTAAAAATTGAACTGACTTTCATACCAAAATTACATAAAATTATGCAGTCATACTCCTTAAGAGCTCTTGAAACATGAAAAAATATGACAAAATTGTAGTTCCAGCCCAGAAATGCAATTACTTCAAGCATTTTAGGGAGTAATTTATATGCACCTTTGAAAAGTATGGAGGTTATAAATATAATAGATATAAGTATGATGGAAAATAATGAGATCTGGAATCAATTTGGGTTTGAATCACAGTTCTGTAACTTACTACATTTCTGATCTTGATACAATAAATCCCTCTAAGACTCAGTTTCCTCCTGTGCAAATTAGAAAAAAATACCTAATTAGCAAATATACTATCTGAATAAAGTATGATCATGTACCTAAAGAACCTATCACATACATGCTCAAAAAGTTATAGCAATTATTATTCACTGCTCACATTTCAGTCATAATTTGCCATTTATATTACATTTCTTGAAAGTTGTTATTCACAATTTACTTATTTTATGTCTTAATAGCATTTATTTTATATGTGGGATACATTCAAGTGCCTTTTGTTAACAGTAGAAGGATTTGGTCGTGTTAATGCCCCAGTATTTAAATAATACTTAGAATTATGTCTAGATTATGTGATATGGTTTGGCTCTGTGTCCCCAACCAAATCTCATGTCAAACTGTAATCCCCACATGTTGAAGTGGGGGCACTGGTGAGAGGTGGTTGAATCATGGGGGTGGACTTCCCTCTTGCTGTTCTCACAGTGGAGTTCTCAGGAGGTCTGGTTGTTTGCTGTTCTCGCAATGGAGTTCTCAGGAGGTCTGGTTGTTTGCTGTTCTTGCAATGGAGTTCTCAGGAGGTCTGGTTGTTTGAAAGTCTGTAGCACTCCCACATTCATTCTCTCTCTCTCTCTCTGTCTCTCTCTCTCTCTCCCCCCCCTTTTCTTCCTTGGTAAGATGTGCTTGCTTCCCCTTCACCTTCTGCCATGATTGTAGATTTCCTGAGGCCTCCCAACCATGCTTCTTGTACAGCCTATGGAACTGTGAGTCAATTAACCTCTTTTCTTCACAAATTACCCAGTCTCAAGCAGTTCTTTCTAGCAGTGTGAGAACAGACTAATATATGATGTTTTTATTATTTTCTGAAATTAGACTTATATAAGTAAGAGAAATTAAAAAGAATAATTGGTCTTCCAAAATGGTGAAAAGTCATTACACAATTATAATTGACATGTTGATTTCAGGTTGTGGAATCATCATTGCAGCAGCTGGAATGTGATCCCACTGAAATAGAAGAATTCGTGGAGCATTTTATTTTATTGAATGCAATTTCCTCAAAAATATCTAAATTAGAAAAAGAGTACTTAACAATTTCTCAGCTGTATTCTGTTGTAACCCATCACCAGATCCATATTTCAGAAGAGCAAATTGCCATATTCCAAGTTCTTCATATTAAGTTTAGTCAACTAAAATCATCTATGAAGTTAAGTATAGTAAATAAAGACACTGCTTTAACTAAATTCAGAGATAACTTGGAAGCATGTATCAGTAGTCTACGTGTTGATGTTAGCAATTTAAAAGCCAAGGTAAGTTTTTAGGTTTTTTTTTTTAATTTTTTTAATTAAAAACTTGACCTTAGTCTCATAAATCCAGGCATTTGGGTATTTGCTTTCAGTGGAATTTTGGCTAAACAATTTAATACAAGTATTCTTAAACTGGGATTCACAGACAGAATTTTGGTGATTTGTGAATTTGAATGGGAAGTAAAATTACATCTCTATTTTCACTAATTTCTAACTGGAACTTAGCATTTTCTCAACTATGAGTGAATGTAGGGAACAAACAGCAGCATGGCTGGTGACTTTTACCATAGGCTTCAAGAGACTGCCAAATGGGCTCATGGCATAAAAAGGACTAAAACCCCCTGAAATCTTTCTGGGCCAGTCTTTATCTTTGTCTGGGCAAAATGGTAATGATAGTTCCAGTTTCACTCACTTATCAGGTAAAAGCCTAGATTATGTACTAAAATGCTTTCACTGCCAGTAAAACAGGTATGTTCTAGACATACTGATTTCTCTTAGAAAGTCCTACTCTTATTTTTTAGATAAGAACTCCTCTTTTGTTATGTGCTGGTACTCAAGTGTCAACAGCAATGGAAATGATCCAGACTCTCTCAGGGGAAGCTGCAAGTTTAACTAACAAAGCTAAAGCATATTCAAGCTATCAGGATTGTTTCAGTGATTCTCAATCTCATATGCATTCTATTAACATGGAAGAAATTGCACAGATTTTGCTTTCAGAGATCTCTGACATTGAATGTGACTTGACTTTGAGGAAAAAATTATGGGAAGCACAAGAGGAGTGGAGGCAAGCCTCTTGGGAATGGAGGAATAGTTCTCTTCAAAGTATTGATGTAGAATCAGTACAGAAAAATGTTTCAAAACTGATGCACATAATCTCGGTATTAGAAAAAGGTAAAAATGTGTTTCTCAAATTTTCCCACCTAGATCTATGTACCAAATGGCCTTTGGACATCAAGAGCATTGTCCTTGGCTTGTTTCTTTACCTGTTCTCAGGGGTTGACCATTATGGCTAGAACTACAGTACAGGAGTATAGGTAGGAATTTTATTGAAGCAAAAAAGAGATTAAGTCCTTGTCAAAAAAGTTTTATTAAATAATTAACAATTTTTATGTCCTTTAAAAGTTGGTTCCCTGCATAGAACCCCAGGTACCTCACCCTCAGTATGGCCCTTAGGGCACTGGTCGGAGATGTTTTGATGATAAAGGACCATCTGCATAATCATTATCTTTTGGGCAGTGGGTAAACCGTGTAATTTTTAGAGGTTTATTTTATTTTAATTATAAAATTTGAAATCTTGCCAGTGCAAAGATACTGCTTTTTGTGAGAACATTTCTGTAAGATCATATCCTTTCCAAAAGGGAGATTTTGTTTCACCTGGCCAAGAGAATATCTTTGTATTTTTTAAAAGACTTCTCCCCTATCACTCAGCTATACCTTAAACTAAAAATTCTTCTCCAGAAAAGCCAGAAAAACACTTTCAGTTGTTTTAAAATTATGTAAGAAACATAACAATAGCACAGAAGTTTAGAAAAGAGAACAATTGGGGGCAAATCGCAGTCTCTTTAACATAACACCCATTGTGTGCATCCCCTCTTAATATTTTGTTATATACATGCTTTGGAGAACAGTAAAGTAACAACTAGATGATACCTTCTTTTACCCATGGTTCCCCAGATAAAATCTTGCTGTTTGCCAAAGTCTAGACTGGCAAAACTAAAGTTACACTCTTGATCTTCTATTTAATCAGGTCTTAAAAACATGCTACTATTTAATATGGCTTTATAAAAGAAGCCGCACGGGCCGGGCGCGGTGGCTCAAGCCTGTAATCCCAGCACTTTGGGAGGCCGAGACGGGCGGATCACGAGGTCAGCAGATCGAGACCATCCTGGCTAACATGGTGAAACCCCGTCTCTACCAAAAAATACAAAAAAAACTAGCCGGGCGAGGTGGCGGGCGCCTGTAATCCCAGCTACTCGGGAGGCTGAGGCAGGAGAATGGCGTGAACCCGGGAGGCGGAGCTTGCAGTGAGCTGAGATCCGGCCACTACACTCCAGCCTGAAAAAAAAAAAAAAAAAAAGAAGCCCCACGTATACAAATTGGTTTTTTGAGTGTCTGGGTGAAGTTTTCAGTTCTCCTGGGTCCCTAACTTTGGCCCCCTCCTCTTTCTTTTACAAGTTGAGTAAAAAGATTGTAAGAGTTGAATCTTCCACTCCATAGGTTTTGAATCCTGTACTTCAGTGGTTTGTCAATGGCAGAGGACAGACTAGTGCTGGTCTGTGGCAAAGCTGTCACCTACATTTCCTACATTTTGGTGTTGAAGTATTTTTTAATGAAATCGTAGTGATGGTATATTTTTTCCCTTGATGTTCTTCCATACTTACCAAAATTTTAAAAAACCCAAACCAGCTGAGTACAGTGGCTCATGCCTGTAATCACAGCACTTGGGGAGGCTGAGGTGGGCGGATCATTCAAGGCCAGGAGTTTGAGACCATTCTGGGCAACATAGCAAGACCTCATCTTGCTATGTTAAGATGTTAATTAAATAAATAAATACCCAGAATCTATGATAGTCTTCTGAATGTTTGTGTTGTGAGTGTGTGTGTTTGTGTGTGTGTGTGCTCGCGTGTGTGTGTGTGCGTGTGTACCCATTTGTCTGTATATTTATCATGTCAGGGAAAATCTGGGAAACCTGTGGTAGCTGACCACTCCTGGTATCAAATTTTCTAAGATAATTTGGTTTTGATAGTTAGGCTTTAGTCACCAGTCTTTATAACTATTTCTCTTTATTTTAATGCATAGTTGATTCTCATGGAAGGGTGATGTTAATAAGGCTCACTGCTTCATGTTATTTTAATGTAGTTTAATAATTGGTAAAGTAGTGTTTAACAAATTTTAAAGAAAAAAATCTTATTTTCTCAATTTTTTTGTTTAAAAAATATAATGAACATATTGTAAGCCTACTGACCCATTGTCATTTATAGGTTTACCTAAAAGCGATATGCTGACACATCTTAAGCAAGTGGTAACAGAGTTTAAACAAGAGCTGCCTATCATTATAGCTCTGGGAAATCCCTGTCTCAAGCCAAGGCATTGGGAGGCTCTCCAGGAGACTATTGGGAAGTCAGTTCCCCTTGATAAAAACTGTAAAGTAGAGAATCTTCTAGCTCTCAAGGTAAATAAAAATGTTTTTTTAAAAAAATAGGTTGAAATACCAGATGGACCAATTTTAAATAGGCAAGTAAATATACAATGAATAGGAATTAGGAAAGGAAGTTTATGAGTGCCTGGGAAAATAATAGTACGTTTATAGAATAATAGGTGATAGGAAATTATTTAATTGGAGATACTGTAAGCTATTAATTATTCCATTATTATTTAGGTGATTAAAAAACAGTAATACTGGTTTTCATGTATGACAAATAAAATTAGTGCTTCATTATTTAACAGTACTACTAATACAGAACACATTTTCTAGGAATGGAAATATCAAAACCACTGTATTCATTATATGTAAACTGAAAATATGTTAAGACATCTAAGAATTGCCCTACCTTAACATATATATAACTTGACATTATATTTAAAATGCATAATAAACAACTATTTGACTTTCCATGTAAGTTTTATTATAAAAAATACTTTTTTCAATTTTTCCATGATTAAAAATTTTCTATTTTCATGCCTAACTTGCAATAAGCTTCATTTATGTTTAATGTTTCATGGCTGACAACATGTAATGTAATCAAAACACGTATTTTGTTCCTGTAATTCTCTACTAAATGATCTGTTGTAATGAGGAACAGGGACACTTTTTTTAAAGAATTTAAAAAGAAGAATTTTTTAAAAAACAACTTTCATTTTAAAAAATTAGATTATTTTTTATCACCAACCCTAATCTCGACTTTCTCCTGAACTCCAAATTCACATACGCAATTTCCTATTCAATATCTCAACTTATATGTCTAAGTTGAGATATATCAAAAACATAACAAAACATGTCAAAAACATTCACCTTTCATTCTCCATCTCCCAAATTCTACTCTTCCTCTGTGTTTCTTATCTCAGTTAATGGTAGCTCCATTCTTCCAATTGTTTACACTAAAAATCATGAAATAATTGTGAATCTTCTTCATAATCCTCATCGTATCTAAATATCTCATCTTAGAGCCTCCTCACTGATATACATGCCCAACTAATATACATGCCAAGGGGAATTCAGCAAGATAGCTAGATGATGTCAGAGCATAAGAGCAAATATCAACAGATGAATTTATTTCAAATCAGCATGCATAAAATGTAGCACAATTTGAGTGGTATTTATTTCCAGTCTCGGGTTATTGGAACTATTCTTGGGTAAGTTAGATAAAGGGTGAGAATTTTTCAGACTAAATGTAGCAGTGAGCTATAAAAGTTAGGGTAGATAGGTACATATGATAGCAGCTGGTGGCCTACATGGGGAGGGTGGCCTGTAATAACTCAAAGGGTTCCAATCAGCTATTACATGTCTAACATTAATAGATAGTTTAAAGAGGAAGTCCCATGCACTTTTTAGAGGGCCCCAATTAGGACAGTTTGACATGTGAACAAAAGTGAGCAAGGTCTTCAGCCTTTGAAATACTGCTGTGAGGAGTTAGAGGAACCCCTTCTTCTTCTTGAAGATAATTGTAATAATAGAAGGGATAAGGAGGCAATCAGCCTGTAGAAATTTGACAATGTATCCAGTATAATGTAGATGCCAAAATGGACAGGATTTGGCCCAGAAACTCAGTCTTCATTTATTAAAACTTGCATTTTGGAGGATTGACCCAGAGGTGGTGGTCATGCTGCAAGACTTTCCAAGATAGGTCATATTAGAAGTTCTATTAAATGAATAAAGTATGATGGCTTGCAGTTATATGACAACCATTTTGTCCAAGATGTTGTGCAGGCTCTGAAAAACCTACCACATGAAAAGCATTTCATGAAGTAAATTAAGAGCAAGAACTCAATGGTATGCATATGATGAACACTTATCAATCATTTTATGGTTGATAATTTTCACTTTGGAAAGCCATATGCTTTATAATGAAGTTACATAATTAATTATAACCATCAAGATTCAGCTGAAAGCACCCAGCTATTATCAAGTCACTTGGAAGATCTGACTATTTGTCAGTCAGGTCCCATACTTTGACCATAAAGACTTGACAAGGGTAGATTCACTTCACTGAAATTTTGCTTTACACATTATCAGTGTCTGGATTTAGTTTTTAGCAATCTCATAATGTTAGCATTAGGCACGAACTTTGATGGTTCTATAGTTCTTTATCTGCCTTTGACTGAATAATCTATGTCAAAAGGTAGGCTTCTTTTCCAAAACTGTTACTTAAGGCCATAAGAAGTAACTGATCCCACCATCCTTACAATTCATCTTTGGCAAGCATATAAGAGAAATGATGAAAACTAGTCATATCTGTTCATAATCCCCACTGAGTTGCATTACTAAAACATAGGGATTGGGCATTATTCTTTAACACCATAGAGATGACATATAGGAATGGTGGCAGAGTCTTACCTACCAGCTATAAAACAATAAGCCCAACTAGTTAATTCTAAGATGTGTAGATGAGAAGGTCTCTGAATATCTCTATTATAGTGAGTGACTCTGGAGATCTTATATCAGGATCTTGTCCTATAGGAATTGCAGGTCAGTGCACATGGTAAGAAGATCTGTATATACTCCACTAATGTATTTTAAGAAACATGTATCCTGAAAGAAATGAGGCAAAGAAATGGAAGCCATGGAAATCGGGATCCATCAGAGTTGCATTCTCTTACATGAATATATCCCAAGAATATTGTAGAGAGTAAAAGCATGTCACAAAGTAATTCAGCAGTTGGCATTAGGGCAGAGGAAAGAATGCTGAAGGAAATAATACCACCTACACATATACAGAAGGTATACACTCTTTATAACTGGCTAGAATCAGAGGAAAGTTGGAAATTTTCGCTGATTATGAAAAATGTGAAATAGGATGATTTTAAAGTGCAAAGGGATATGTCGTGAAGGTTAGACCATAAAGTTGCTGGTAAGGATGTAAACCTAACTGGAATTAGATCATCAATATTTTTGATGTGCCTTTCAAAACATGCATTTAAAATTTCCATTTTTGACATATCAGGAATTATTTGCTATACTGGATACTAAAGAATAATTTGTTCATTTTAGATGTTTCAGTATGAAAATGAAATAAATGATATGTCAACTTCAGCAACTAATGAAGCTGCTCTTGAAAAAATGCTATTTAAGATAATTGATTTTTGGAACATTACTCCTTTGCATTTAGTTCTTCACCACACAGAGATTTACTCTATCTTCATAATACCATCTATAGATGACATATCAGCTCAGTTAGAAGAGTCTCAAGTCATACTTGCAACAATTAAAGGATCTCCCCACATTGGGCCCATTAAGGTAAGTATTATGGCAAAGGAAAAATGTTTTCTTTTTCCGTAGTTTTATTATTTCAATCTTTTGTGGTCTACAGTTTGCCTTTGAATTGTATAAATCATTCATATACTTATATAAAAATTACATTGAATATTTACTACTTTGAATACCAAAGATAACTTTTTGTGGAAGCCTTAATTGTTCATGAGGAAATGTCAAAGTTTAATTTTGGCAGAAAAGATAAATTTAGATCATAGAAAAATATGACCTTATTACCGTGACTTTTATCACCAGTGTACAGTGTTCCCTGATAGTCCCTCATTGTGCAACCCCACATCTGGTAATATACCTAATAATTATTTTAAGATGTAAAGAAACTCAACATGAGATGTAACAAAATAGAGATAGTAAGTAGCAAAATTAACATAATCATATACACACATATATGTATGTGCATCTATATAAATAGATGGAGAGAGAGAGAAAGTATATACACAACAATAGGAACTCACATTATTTGTAGGATTTAGGGAAAATGTCAGTTAACTGAAACTTTGGGGGAAAAAACTCAATAAATTACAGAAGAAAATAAACCCAATACACTTTATTCTTTAATCACATGCAGTACAAAAAAAATGAACAGCAGAAAAACAGCAAAAAAGGCAGACAAAACAAAACACCCAAAACAATAGAAATTTAAAAGCAACCATCAGAATATACAGGAAATGTAATCTAATTTTTTTTAATTTAAAAGTAAGGAACAGGAGAAAATCACGTTTCAAACCTGTCACAATTGGCTAGAGCCCTACGAAAAGGAATGTTTAAGCATTAAATGCCTCCATTAAAAATGAAAAGTGAATTTAATAAATGATAAATAAGCACATTCAAGAAACTGAAAAGAACAACAACAACAACAACACACACACACATACACACACAGCCTTCTACTTCTAAGCAAGATGGAGTATAGGGACCAGATTTACCATCTGTCTTAGTCTACTTAATGTTGCCTTAACAATACCACACACTGGATGATTTATAACGAAAAGAAATTTATTTGGCTTATGGTTCTGGAGGCTGGGAAGTCCAAGATCATGGGGCTGGCATCTTGCCAGGGCCTTTGTGCTGCATTATTATCCTATGGTGGAGGCAGAAGAGCAAGTGAAAGCACAAGATGGAGAGAGAAAGGGGGCTGAATTCCCACAATAACTAATCCATCCCTGTGATAATGGCAGTAATCTATTCATTAGGGCAGAGCCCTCATTATCTAATAACCTCTTAAAGACCCCAGATGTCACCACTGTTACAATGGCAATTGAATTTCAATATGGGTTTTGGAGGGGACATTCAAACTACAGCACCAGCTTGCCTGAAATAGCTGAATCAGACTAGACAAAATATATGGAACAATGGTTTTTGGGACACTGGACATCAGGCAATGAAGGATGAGGATCCCTGAGAGATGAGCAACACACAAGGTAAGCCCTACGATTCTACCAACTTATTTTCTTGAGTTTCCAGACCTTGGAGAGGGGAGATAGGGAGGAATACAGGCAGAGCCTGGCAGACTTCTGATATGAGGAGATGCTGTTGAAGGTCTGGAGAATCAATGTAGGCTACAGTATTTAGGATAAACTACCAGGGAAGATAAAGCTGCAGAGACAGAGATCTTCATAGATTTGTGGCAGATCTCTACACAAGCATTCAGTAGACCCAATCAATGACACGTGAAACTGCCAGAGGTCAGGGAAGCAACTACTTGAGAAAATTAGAGGGAACAATGCCTGGTGCTCACATAGGGCTGGGAATAGTGCCTGCATGCATGGTCAGAACAGAAAACCTCATAATTCATAAGCACTCAAAGAGTCTTGCCACAGTAATATGGAATAACTAGTCCTGAATTAAATGTTGCTCTTGTCCTCCCTAACAGATCTTAAAAGCAAGACCTAAAATGATGAAACTGTAAGTAATTTAACTGCACCCAGAACAAAGCTCAAGACTATAGGAATATAATAATATCCAGTACCCAATAAGATAAAATGTACAATTTCTAGAATGCCATCAAAGATTAGTAGACATGCAAAAAAGAACCAAAAATAGAACTCATGATGAAAACTTAACCAATGGAAATTGAATCTGAACTGACACAGTTATTAAAATTAGAGAAAAGGACATTAAAATGGTTATACATTTATTCTATATGTTAAAAAAAGTTAAGTAGAGAGAGGTAAAAATATAAAAACCAAAATTAAACCTCTAGGGATGAAAACATTTACAATGTCTGAAGTGAAAAATACATTGGAGGAAATTAACACAGATTAAACAGTGCAGAAGAAGATTGGTGAATTTAAAAATATAACATTGGAAATGATTCCACATGAAACATAGGGAGAAAGAGAAATGTTAAAAATGAAAAGAGCATCAGTGAGCTGTGGGAAAGCTTCAGGCAACCTACTAGATAAATAGTTGGCGTTCCCTGAGAGGAGGAGTGAGAGGGAGAAACAGAAAAAATTACTGAGAAAATAATGACCAGAAATTTTCCAAGTGTATTGAAAACCATAAAGCCATAGATTTACGCTTATTACATTCTAAGCACAAGAAACATCATAATTTCTCAAAACCAGTGGGGAAAATAGACAAATGACCAATACTAGGAATAGAAGAGGTGACGTTACTATAGATTCAGTAGATATTAAAAGGTAAACTGGAATATTAACAACTTTAAGTTAATAAATTTAAGTAATTAAATGGGCAAATTCCTTAAAATACACAAATTACTAAAGCTTGCTCAAGAAGAAATGGATAACTGGAATAACTATAATGTGTACTAAAGATATAGAATTGATAGTTAAAAATGTTTTAAAATTTTCCTACAAGGAATAGTCTTGACCCAGATAGCTTGTGCAAAAGTTTTATGAAAAAAATAATATCAGTTATGCACCAACTTTTTCAGAAAAGTGTGGAGAAAGGAATCCTCCGTAACACATTCTGTGAGGCCAGTATTACCCTGACACCAAAACAAGACCAAGATATTATAAGAAAACAGGCTGGGTGCGGTGGCTCACACCTATAATCCCAGCACTTTGGGAGACCAAGGCAGGCGGATCACCTAAGGTCAGGAGTTTGAGACCAACCTGGCCAACATGGTGAAACCTCGTCTCTACTAAAAATACAAAAATTAGGTGGGTGTGGTGGCGGGTGCCTGTAATCCCAGCTACTAGGGAGGCTGAGGCAGGAGAATCGCTTGAACCTGGAAGGCAGAGGTTGCAGTGAGCTAAGATCATGTATTTGCACTCCAGCCTGGGCAACAAGAGCGAATCAAAAAAAAAAAAAAAAAAAAAAAAAAGAAGAAGAAAAAAGAAAGAAAACAACAGATTTAGAAAGGAGATATTAATAAAATTTAAAAAACCTAGAAATCAATAGCCCTCTTAAATATAGATGCAAACATTGTAAAGAAAAATGTCCAAATCAAGTCCATCAATATATAGAAAATGTTGTATTATTACCAAGAGAGATTAACTTGAGAAATGCAAGGTTAGTTTAACATTCAAAAATCAATCTATAATTTGCCATATTAAACATAAAAAGAAAAAACAGATAATATTCTCAGTACATGTTAAAAAAATTTTTACAGAATTTCAACATTCATTCCTGATTAAAATATCTCTCAACAAATTAAGAATAGAAGATAACATTCTGAATAAAGAACATCTATGAAAAACATATTGTCCTTAATGGTGAAAGACTGAACACTTTTCCCCTAAGATCAAGAATAAGGATGTTCTCCCTTACCAATTCTATTCAATGTTTTACTGGAGTTTCCAGCCAGTACTGAAGTAAGAAAGAGAAATAAAAGATGTCCGGATTGAAAAAGAAGAAGTAAAATATTATTTATATTCAGATGCCATGATTACCTATGTAACAAAATCAAACAAAATTTACAAACAAACTAAACTTATTTTAGCAAGTTTGCAGGATACATGATTAGTATACAAAGTCAACTTCATTATATATACTGGCATTGAGAAATAGCATAAAAATAAGATATATAAACCCGAGAAAAATATATAAGATCTGTACACAAAAAACTTCAAAACCCTGCAGAGAGAAATTAAAGAAGACTTAAAAAATGGAAGATACATTGTGTTCATCCATTGAAAGACCTAATAAACATGTCAAATATCACCAAATGGATCTCTAGATTCAATACAATCCTAATCAGAATCCTAGTAGACTACTTGTAGAAATTGACAAGCTGATTCTACAATTCTTATGGAAATGTAAAGGTCCTAAAATAGTGTAAACAATTTTACAAAAGAAGAACAAAGTTGGAGTATTAAAACTACCTATTCAGAGGCTCAGAGGCCCAAACAGTTTTTTTTTTTTTTTTTAGGTGTGGTCTTGCTCTGTCATCCAGGAGAGATTAGAAATAGACATTTTTACAACTAAGTTTTAGTTGTATTTTCCGTTTTCTAAATTTAACAGTTTTTTTTTTTTTTTTTTGGTTTAAAATAGACAAGAAAGACAGAGTACAGAAATAGACTCACATACATATGGACAACTGATTTTCAACAAATATGCAAAGATAATTCAGAGAAAAACCAGCCAATTTTTAAAGAAATGGGGCTAACATAATTGAACAATCATATGCAAAACAAACAAAAAACCCTTAAGCCACATCTTACAACATACACAACATTTAACACAAAAAAAGGATTATGGACCTAAATGCAAAAGTTAAAACTATAAAAGTATGAGAAAAAAACATGAGATATTTTTGTGACCTTGCTTTATGCAGATTTCTTCAATATGGCACCAAAAGCACTATCCACAGAAGGAAAATTTATGTATTAGATTTCATCAAAATTAAAAATGTGTGCTCCTAGAAAGACACTTTTAAGTGAACAAAAATATAAACCAGAGACTGGGAGAAAATATTTGTAAAGCATACATCTGTTAAAGGACTTGTATCCAGAATATATAAAGAACTATCAAAATTCAATGATAAGAAAACAAAATAATCCTGTAAAGAAATGGGCAAAATATTAAAATAGAGACTTTACCAAAGTGGATATATGAATGGAAAAGAACACATTAAAAGATGTTTAACTACATTAGGGAGATGGTACTGTCGTGAGATACCACTACACACCTTAAGAAATGACTAATAAAAGATCATCCCAAGTGTTGGTGTGGATATTCAGGAATTAGAACTCTCACACACTGCTGTGCAGAATGTAAAATGTTACAAGCACTTAAAAAGTTAAAAAAAATCTATCATATGATCCAGCTATTTCACGCCTAGGTATTTACCCAAGAGAAAGGAAAGCTAGGTTTATATAAAGACTTGTAAATGGAATGTTCATAGCAGTTTTATGTGTAACAGTAAAAACTGGAAACAGCCCAAGTGTACAACAGGTAAGTGATAAGCATTATCATACATGTATACATATACTTTGGAATACTACTTGGCATTAAAAAGGAAATTAAAAATAAAGGAAAAAGATTAAGAGTGAACAAAACCTTCAAGAAATATAGGATTATATAAAGAGATCAAATCTATGACTCATTGGTGTTCCTGAAAGAGAGGAGACAAAGAAAACAACTTAGAAAACATATTTCAGGATATTGTTTATGAAAATTTCTTCGGCTTTACTAGAGGCCAACACTCAAATTCAGGAAACACAGAGAACCCCTGTGAGATACAGTACAAGATGACCATCCCAAAGACACGTAGTCGTCAGATTCTCCAAGTTGGAAATAAGAGAAAAAATGTTAAAGTCAGCTAGAGAGAAGGGGCAACTCTACAAAGAAAACCCTATCAGGTTAAGAGCAGACCTTTCCGTGGAAACCCTACACACCAAAGAGATTGGGGCCTACATTCAGAATTCTTACAAAATAGAAATTCTGACTAAGATTTTCATATCCAGCCAAATTAGATTTCATAAGCAAAGGAGAAATAAGATCCTTTTAGGACAAGCAAATGCTGAGGGAATTTGTTACCACCAAACCTGCCTTAAAAGAGGTCCTGAAGGGAGCACTAAATAAGAAAAGGAGAGACTACTACTGGTCATTAAAATACACACTTAAATACATAGACTATTGACACTATAAAGCAACTACACAATCAAGTCTGAATAATACCCAGCTAACAATACAGTGACAGAATCAAATATACACATATCACTACTAATCTTGAATGTAAACAGTCTACCCCTATTAAAAGGCAAAGAGTGGCAAGTTGGATAAATAAGACCCAATAATGTACTGTCTTCAAGAGACCCGTCTTAACTGCAATGACATCATAGGGTCAAAGAAAAGGATGGAGAAGAATCTACCAAGAAAACAGTAAACAGAAAAAAGCAGGGGTTGCTATTCTAGTTTCAGACAAAAGCGACATTAGAAACCAACAAAGATCAAAAAAGACAAAGAAAGGCTTTACATAATGGTAAAGGGTTCAATTCAACAAGAAGACCTAACTCTTCTAAATATATATGCACCCAACACAGGAGCACACAGATTTATAAAGCAAGTTCTTAAAGACCTAAGAAGAGATTTAGATAATGACACAATAATAGTGAGAGAATAATACTGCTAACAGTATTAGACAGATTATTGAAGCAGAAAATTAACAAAGATATTCAGGACCTGAACTCTGCACTTGATCAAATGGACCTAATAGAAATCTACAGAACTCTTCACCCCAAAACAACAGAATGTACATTCTTCTCCTATGTACATGGCACAGAAAGCAATTCTCAGCAAACTTAAAATAGTTAAATCATACCAACCACACTCTCAGTCCACAGTGCAATAAAAATAGAAATCAATACTAAGAAAATTTCTCAAAACCATACAATTACATGGAAATTGAATAACCTGATCCTGGATGACTATTGGGTAAACAATGAAATTCAGAGAGAAATCAAGAAATTCTTTGAAACTAATGAGAACAAATATACAACATACCAGATCTCTGGGATACAGCTAATGCAGTGTTAACAGGGAAATTTATAGCACTAAACTCCCACATGAAAAAGAAAGAACTCAAATTAACAATCTAAAACTCCCACATGAAAAAGAAAGAGCTCAAATTAACAACCTAACAACACAGCCAGAGGAATTAGAGAAACAAGAGCAAACTAACCCCAAAGCTAGGAGAAGATAATAAATAACCCAAATCGGAGCTGAACTGAGGAAATTGAGATGTGGAAAGCCATCCAAAAGACTGAGTTGAGGAGTTGGTAATTTGAAAAAATTAAGATACACAGACTTCTAGCTACAATCATAAGAAAAAAATAGAGAAGATCCAAATAAACGCAATTATAAATGACAAAGGGGACATTACCACTGATCTGACAGAAATACAAGAAACCTTCAGCAACTACTATGAACACCGTTATGCACACAAACTAGAAACACTAGAAGAAAGAGAGGAATTTCTGGGCGCATACAACCTCCAAAGACTGAACCAGGAAGAAATTGAATCATTGAACAGACCAGTAATGAGTTCAAAAATTGAATATGTAACAAAAAGCTCAAGAATAGATCACAGCCAAATTCTACCAGATGTATAAAGGAGCTGGTACCATTCCTACTGAAATGATTTCAAAAAGTTCAGGAGGAGGGACTCCTCCCTGACTCATTCTGTAATGCCAGAATCATCCTGATACCAAAACCTGGCAGAACACAATGAAAAAAAACTTCAGGCCAATATCCTTGATGAACATGGACATAAAAATACTAGCAAACTGAATCCAGCAGCACATCAAAAAATCTAAGCCACTCTGATGAAGCAGACTTTATCCTAGGATACAAAGCTGGCTCAACATACACAAATGAATAAATGTGATTCATCACATAGACAGAACTAAAAACAAAAATCACAATTATCTCAATAGATGCAGAAAAAGCTTTTGATAAAATTCAACATTCCTTTATGTTAAAAACCCTCAACAAACTAGGCTTTCAAGGAACATACTTCAAAATAATAAAAGCCATATATGACAAACCCACAGCCAACATCATACGGTATAAGCAAAAGCTGGAAGCATTCCCCTTGAATCAGAAGAAGACAAGGATGCTATCTCTCATCACTCCTATTCACCATAGTGCTAGAAGTTCTAGCCAGAGCAATTAGGGAAGAGAAAGAAATGAAAGGCATCCAGATAGGAAGAAAGGAAGTCAAACTGTCTCAGTTTGTAGACCATATGATTCTATACCTAGAAAATGCCACATATTTCTGCACAAAACTCCTAGATCTGATAAACAACTTCAGCAAAGTTTCAGGATACAAAGTTAATGTACAAAAATCAGTAGCATTTCTGTACACCAACAACATCCAGCCTGAGAGCCAAATCAAGAATGCAGTCCCATTCACAATAGTCACAAAAAGAATGTGATACTAGGAATACAGCAAACCAGGAAAGTGAAACATCTTTACAAGAATTACAAAGCTTGCTCAAAGAAATCAGAGATGACACAAACAAAAGAGAAAACCATCCCATGCTCATGGATAGGAAGAATCAATATTACTAAAATGGTCATACTGCCCAAAGCGTTTTACAGATTCAGTGCTGTTCTTATCATGCTACCAATGACATTCTTCACAAAATTAGAAAAATGTTTTAAAATTCATATGGAACCAAAAAGAGCCCAAATAGCCAAGTCAATACTAAGCAAAAGAACAAAGCTGGAGGCATTACATCACCTAACTTCAAACTATACTTCAAGGCTACAGTAACCAAACAGCATGGTACTAGTACAAAAGCAGACACATAGAACAGTGGAACAGAATAAAGAACTCAGAAATAAAGCCACACACCTATGACCATCTGATCTTTGACAAAGTTGACGAAAACAAGACATAGGGAAAGAATTTTATATTCTGTGGAATAACTGGCTAGCCATATGCAGAAAATTGAAACTGGAACCCTTCCTTTCAACATATACAAAAATCAATTAAACATGGATTAAAGACTTAACTGTAAAACCTAAATCTGTAAAAGCCCTGGAAAATAACCTAGGAAATACCATTCTAGGAGCCAAGGCAAAGATTTCATAACAAAGTCACCAAAAGCCATTGCAATACAAACAAAAATTGATAAATAGGACCTAATTAAACTAGAGAGCTTCTGCACAGAAAAAAACAAAACAAAACAAAACCTATCAACAGAGTATAACAGACAACCTATAGCATGGGAGAAAATTTTTGCAAACTATGCATCTGATGAAGGTATAATATCCAGAATCTATAGGGAACTTAAACACATTTACAGGTAAAAAACAAACAACTCCATTAAAAAGTGGGTAAAGGACATGAACAGACACTTTTCAAAAGAAGACACACACATGGCCAACAAGCATATGAAACATTTCTCATCACTAATCATGAGAGAAATACCAGTCAAAACCACAATAAGATACCGTCTCACACCAGTCAGAATGGCTATTATTAAAAGGTCAAAATATAACAGATGCCGGTGAGGTTGCAGAGAAAAGGGAATGCTTATACATTGCTAGTGGGAATGTAAATTAGTTGGTGATTTCTCAAAGTACCTAAAACAGAACTACCATTCAACCTAGCAATCCCATTATTGGGTATATACCCAAAGGAATATAAAATTGTTCTATCATAAAGACACATGCACGCTTACGTTCATCACAGTACTATTCACAATAGCAAAGATGTGGAATCAACCTAAATGCCCATCAACAGTAGACTGGATAAAGAAAATGTGGTACATATACCCCAAGGGATACTATGCAGCCAGAAGAATGAGATCATGTTCTTTGTAGCATCTTGGATGGAGATGGAGGTCATTTTCCTAAGCAAACTAAGACAGGAACAGTAAACCAAATATTGCATGTTCTCACTCATAAATGGGAGCTAAACATTGAGTACACATGAACACAAAGAATGGAACAACAGAGACCGGGGCCTACTTGAGGGTGGAGGGTGGGAGAAGGGCGAGGATAAAAAAGCTACCTATTGTGTGCTATGTTATTACCTGGGTAACAAAATAACCTGTATACCAAATCCCTGTGACATGCAATTTACTTGTATAACCTGCACATGTACTCATGAACCTAAAAGTTATACAGAAAAAGGGAATGAACTATTGATATATGTAACAATATGGATCAGTCTCAAAATAATTATGCTAAGTGAAAGAAGTCAGAGCAAAGGGAATACATGTTGTATGATTCTGTTTATATAAAATTCTGGAAAATACAAACTGTAGTTTCAGAAAGTAGATCAGTGGTTGCCTGGTGGTAGGGGTAGGAAGGGATAGGAGGAAGGAATTCCAACAGGACACAAAGAACGCTTTCAGGGTAATGGATATGTTTGTTATCTTGATTATAGTGATCTTTTCACAGGTAGAAGAACATGTTAAAATTCATAGAATTGTATACTTTAATTAATGTATTTATTTTTGATATGGAGTCTTGCTTTGTCACCCAGGCTGGAGTGCAGTGGCACAGTCTCTGCCCACTGAGTATCTGGGATTACCGTCACCTGCCACCATGCCTGGCTAATTTGTTGTTGTTGTTGTTGTTGTTGTTGTATTTTTAGTGGAGATGGGGTTTCACCATGTTAGTCAGGCTGGTCTGAAACTCCTGACCTCAAGTGATCTGTGCGCCTCATCCTCCCAAAGTGCTGGGATTACAGGTGTGAGCCACCGTGCCCGGACAAAATTGTATACTTTAAGTATGTGCAGTTTCTTGTGTATCAGTGATACCTTAATAAAGCTATTGAAATATAAAATAAAGTTAAAAAGTAAGAAATATGGAGGTAAGTACCAGAAGTCAAATATAAATGAGTTATAAATGGTTCCCCATGAGGAGCCAGAGAGTTAGGGGATGGGCAAGTCCACTGGTTTCCAAATAAGCCTTTTAGTATTAATTTATTTTTAACCATTTTCCTATTATTTTAATAAACATAGCAGTTAGAAAAAGACACTATAGCCATACAATGGAATTTTCTGAAATCATTAAAATAGTGAAGAAAACATATAAGTACTGACATAAAACCTCTCTAGAAGACATTATTTGTTATGAAATGCAAGTTATAAAACAACGTATATAATATGGTTGTATTTATATTTATATAATACATTAGGGATATTGTATGTGTATCTATATGTGAAATTATGCTTAAAGAAAGGACTGAAATAATATGCATATCACATTTCTGGTTATGTTTCCTCTGTGATAAGAAGTAGGAAATAAGTGTTGAGTGCTAGACATACATGTTAATTTCTACATGTATATGTGTGTTACTCAAATCTTTTACAAAAATATTTGCTTGTTGTATAATAAATATGACAGCAAATGGATGACTAGGACATCTTAAACCTCTCCTACAACTAAATATAATTAGATCTGTATTCATTTATGTGACCTTCTATTAATTATTTTCTGTATGTCAATGACTGATAATCGCCTTTGATCTGTTTCTGTTATGTAACTCTTAAAGAAGAATTTTATATATTTAGATTTGTTTGTATATATGTTTCTATCATTGTAGGATCTTGTGAATGAATGGGATCAAAACTTGACTCTCTTCTCTTACACCCTTGAGGAATGGATGAATTGTCAAAGAAATTGGCTTTATCTTGAACCAATCTTTCATTCTTCAGAAATACGAAGGTAAAATACCTAAAATATACCATATATGGGTTAAAAATGCTTTGTGAGTAATTTGTTTTCTTTAATTCTTGAGAAATCATTTCTTCAATGAACAGTCAAGCTATCCTATCCTACTTATAGACACAGGAGTATAATTTGCTGAATCATTATTATTTTTCTTTCATAAAAGATTATAAGCACATTTTTGTAAACCTTATTACTTGACTATTGGTATAAAAATATAAAGAGCTAAGAAAGAAGTGTTAATACATCATTATTGGCTGGGCACGTTCACTCACGCCTGTAATCTGAGCATTTTGGGAGGCTGAGGCAGGTGGATCACTTGAGGTTAGGAGTTCAAGACCAGCCTGGCCAACATGGTGAAACCCTGTCTCTACGAAACATACAAAAATTAGGTGGACATGGTGGTGGGCACCTCCAATCCCAGCTACTCGGGGGGCTGAGGCAGGAGAATCACTTGAACCTGGGAAGTGGAGGTTGCAGTGAGCCAAGATTGTGCCACTGCTCTAGCATTGCTCTGTATTTTTTAAAAAAGTGTCAGATACATCATTATAATCCCAAAACTACAATATTATGTGTCTCTTTCATTCCGGAATACTAGTGTGGTTTTGATGTGAATCATAAACATGTTTTTAGTAGCATTCATACATTAATAAGAATTTCTTAGGCTGAGTGTAATGGCTTATGCCTGTAATCCCAACACTTTGAGAGGCCAAGATCGCCTGAGCACAGGAGTTTGAGACCATCCTGGGCAACATAGGGAAACCCCATGTCTAAAAAAAAAAAACAAAAAAAACAGCCAGGGTTGGTATCACATGCCTGTGGTCCCACCCAGCAACTTGGGAGGTTGAGGTAAGAGGATGGCTTGGACCCAGAAGGCCATGGCTGCAATGAGCTGTGACTGCACGATGGCACTCCAGCCTGATCCATACCACAGAGAGACACTGTTTCAAGAAAAAAAAAAAAAAGAATTTATTACTATTACTTTGCGCCAGATGGAAGAATAGAGGGCCTGGGCAATTGTTAAAAATTCCACCTTTAAAAAACACCATACCATTCCAATTAATTGACCTCTGACTTTTTAAAGTGATTGGTCTTAAGGGTGCTCAAGTTGAGACAAATAAATTAGGCAGAATTTAAACTATTGACAGCAAATCATACAAGCTAGTTTATCAGCCATTCTGAAATAAGGTAGGAAAACATTGGGTGTGTATTTGAAAGGCCTATTACAGCAATGGGAAATCTGGAAAATCTTATGTCATAATATTGAGGCCATCCTGGGCAACGTAGGGAAACCCCACATCTTAAAAAAAATACAGCCAGGGTTGCTACATAAATACACAAGTGTAAAATATTATATCATTTTAGCTGGGATTGCAGGTGCCCACCACCACGCCCACCTAATTTTTGTGTATTTAGTAGATACAGGGTTTCACCATATTGGCCAGGCTGGTCTTGAACTCCTGACCTCAAGTGACCCACCTGCCTCGGCCTCCCAAAGTGCTGGGATTACAGGCGTGAGTGAATGTGCCCAGCCAATAATGATGTATTAGCAATTCTTTCTTAGCTCTTTATATTTTTATACCAATAGTCAAGTAATAAGGCTTAGAAAATGATATGTCAAGTAATAAGGCTTACATAAATGCAAAATATTATGTCAAGTATTTTGTATTTTCTTTTGGAGGCAAAGGGAAGCCATTAGATTACAAAAGGGAACTGTTTAAATATAAGTATTGCTTTGTGGGGAACAATATCCATTTGTGTTACACATGTATATTTCTTATATGTGTTACACATGTATATTTCTTATACGAATGCTTGGAATTCTTTTATTTGATTGATCTGTAGTTCTGAAAGTTCTCAAAGGTGAAACCACATATCTAAGGTGTATGTCCTTACGGATGCAACAACTTTGAGCCTTAAGTTTAAACTTTAATACTACCTTTTACTAAAGATCAGAATCCTTGGCAAGAGCGTTCAAAGTGTCACTAAATGGTTCCTTTATAGGATTTTCTGAAGTTGAAAAAGATGTTTTCAATTATAGGATTCTTAAGACATCTATATAATAGATCTAAAGAAAAGAAAAAGTGGGTCTATAATGAATCTGCCTTTGAGTAATGGAGCAGGATGATGAGCCCTGATACCAGGGAAAAAGCATGAAGAAGAAGAATGGGACAAGAGTTGCATTAAAGGGGCAGACTATCTAAAGGGAATATATGAGAGTATAGAATGCAGTGCCATTTACCAGAGCTCCAAACTAACTATGAGGGCTGTGCTAGGACATCCCAGAGACATTGGAAGGATACTTAAGAGAAGGTGAGACTGAAGTCTCCTCCTTGATAGGATTTTTGCTGAGCTACAGAAAACTTCTAGGTCCATCACGCAAGATAGGGAATGGGATAATAGTGGAAGGATTCTTTGGAGATTTTGACATGTATTTCCCTAGAGTGTAGGGACATTAGAAACTAGCGCTTGCCTCTTCTCTGGAGAATTTTAAAGCAGGCTTTATAACAGGGCAAGGAAGAAGTACAAGAATACATGGTTATCTTAGACCAGTGGTTTTCAACCAGAGGTGATTTTTTGACCTCTGGGGGACATTTCACAGTCTGGAAACATTTTTACTTGTCACAACTGAGGGGATACTACTGGCATCTCGTGGGTATAGGTCAGGATATTGTTGAACATTCTACAATGCACCAGAACCTCTCCCTATCCCCAACCCCCCACACCAAACAAAGAATTATGTAGTCCAAAATGTCAACAGTGCAGAAACTGAGAAATCCTGACAGACATAGTAGGAGTTTCCAAGCTAGAGCCACCTTGGAAGATCTCCACCCCAAAATGGCAGAACAAGGGAATCCCAGAAGTGTATTACTTAGAGCAGGAGCTTGAGGAATGGTTATAAGAGGCCAGCTGGCAAAAGCCAAGGAATGGTGCAATATAGAGATTCCTGTTGGGGTGCTCTGAAATCTCCAGCAATGTACCTTATGGATATCTGCCATGACAGAGGGCATGCAAGAGGCAAAAGAGGATTCAAAGTAACACTAGCTGAGTTAAGAAAAAAAAGTCCCTCTAAATTCCTCCCCTCTTCAACTTCAGAGCCAAGAGGAGTTTGAATCAGTTTGAGGCTAGGGTGGGAGAGGGGTAGGAAATATAGGTGAACAGAAAAAAAGTGAAATAATGCAACTATATAATTGTAGAAAATATCTCCCTCATTCAATTCCAATAACAGCAGAAACAAAACTAAATGTATTAATGGTTTATCACCTCACATGTGGGTTTTGCTTCCCTTTTCCAAAGGGAGAAAATAATGATAATATTCTGTAAAGGAAAATTTATATACCAAGGCTGACATGGCCCTTACATTTTCTTATCCTCTAAGATGAGATAACCATTAATAGAACTTCAGTGTTTTTATACATACCTCTATACTCTTGCTTCTAAGCTGAATGCCCTCTCTGTCTTCTATTCACATCAAAGCTCTACTCCTTTAAAACACGGATTAAATAGTGTCTTCTCCAAGAAGCTCTTGGCAGATACCATTTCTGCTCCAGAATATCAGTAACCCTTTGTTTTATTACATTTCTTAGGACACAAATTATTTCTACTTACCTTATGTAGAATTTCTATATATCTGTCTTCCACTATATACTAAGTATAATCTTGTTAAACTATGGTTGTTGTGTCTAATTTATCCATTTCTTACCATGTACATCACTTGTACATAATAGGCACTTAAAACGTATCTTTGATGATTTATCAATAAAATTTAACTTTGGCTGGGCGCGGTGGCTCAAGTTTGTAATCCCAGCACTTTGGGAGGCCGAGACGGGCAGATCACGAGGTCAGGAGATCGAGACCATCCTGGCTAACACGCTGAAACCCCGTCTCTACTAAAAAAAATACAAAAAACTAGCCAGGCGAGGTGGCGGGCGCCTGTAGTCCCAGCTACTCGGGAGGCTGAGGCAGGAGAATGGCGTAAACCCAGGAGGCGGAGCTTGCAGTGAGCTAAGATCTGGCCACTGCACTCCAGCCTGGACGACAGAGCGAGACTCCGTCTCAAAAAAAAAAAAAAAAAAAAAAAAAAATTTAACATCAAATGTTTTGTAACTCAAACAGTATTCCATAGCAATGCATTACATTATAGATTTTAATTATAGTGCCTTCAAAAAAATAAAATGACATCTAATTTTGTTTCTAAAGGCAACTCCCAGCAGAAACAGAACTTTTCTCTCAAGTGATTTCCATGTGGAAAAAAATAATGTCAAAAATACAAAACAAACAGAATGCTTTGCAGATAACCACTTCTGCAGGAGTCCTTGAAATTCTGCAAAATTGTAATATACATCTTGAACATATAAAGAAAAGCCTTGAGGTAAAACTATAGCAATTCTAAAGCAGTGAATCATTTAACAAAAGTAAAGTAAAAGTTATATAATGTAATCTACTGCAGAAGCTAATTCCAGTGCAGATTTTCTTTATTTTAGCTGCCAACAATTTTTTAAACTCTTAGTACCTGTAGAGTTAATAAAAATATTATCAAAAGGAAAAGTGTATGGACTAATCTAAATGACCATTGGCAAATTATCAAACTTTTGAATGCCCAGGTTCCCTTACCTTTTATTTTTATTTTATTTATTTATTTATTTTTGACATGGAGTCTTGCTCTGTCTCCCAGGCTGGAGTGCAGTGGTGTGATCTTGGCTCACTGCAAGCTGCGCCTGCCAGGTTCATGCCATTCTCCTGCCTCAGCCTCCTGAGCAGCTGGAACTACAGGCGCCGGCCACCACACCTAGCTAATTATTTGTATTTTTAGTAGATACGGGGTTTCACCGTGTTGGCCCAGATGGTCTCGATCTCCTGACCTCATGATCCGCCAGCCTCGGCCTCCCAAAGTGCTGGGATTACAGGCGTGAGCCACTGCACCCGGCCTTATCTTTTATTTTTTAAGAAAGACATCCTATCTTTTTTTTTAATATAAGACATGACTTCCTTCAGAAGGTTAATACTTTTAAAAAATATTGTTAGTTTTTAATTTTTGTAGATACATAGTAGGTGTATATATTTATGGGGTACATGAGATATTTTAATGCAGGCATACAATATGAAATAATCACATCAAGGTAAATGGGGTATCCATAGCCTCAAGCACTTACCCTTTGTGTTAAAAATAATCCAGTGACAATCTTTTAGTTATTTTTAAATGTAAAATTAAATTATTGTTGAGTATGGTCACCCCATTCAGCTATCAAATACTAGACCTTATGCATTCTGTTTTTTGTACCCATTAACTATTTCTTCTTCTCTCGCTCCCATTCTCTCCACTACTCCTCCTATCCTCTGGTAATTATCCTTCTACTGTCTGTCTCCATGATTTCAGTTGCTTCAAATGTTGCCTCCCACAAATAAATGAGAACATATGAAGTTTGTGTTTTTGTGCCTGGCTTTTTTTGCTTAACATAGTGACCTCCAGTTCCATCCATGTTGTTGAAGATGACAAGATCTCATTCTTTTTTATGGCCGAATAATACTCAGTTTTGTATATATACCACATTTTCTTTATCCATTCATCTGTTGACAGACACTTGGGTTGCTTCCAAATTTTGGTTATTGTGAATAGTGCTGCAATAAAGACAGAGTGCAGATACATCTTCAATATACTGATTTCCTTCCTTTTGGGTATATACCTAACAGTGGAATTGCTGAATCTTATGGTAGCTCTATTTTTGGTTTTTTGAGGAACCTCCAAACTGTTCTCCGTAGTGGTTGTATTAATTTACATTCCCACAGTGTACAAGGGTTCCCTTTTCTCCATATCCTTGCCAACATTTGTTATTGCCTGTCTTTTAGATAAAAGCCATTTTAACTGAAGTGAGATGATATCTCATTGTCACTTTGATTTGCATTTCCCTGATTGATCAGTGATAATAAACACTTTTTCATATACCTGTGTGATGGTTAGTTTTGTGTCAACTTTACTGTATTAAAGGATGCAAAGTATTGTTCCTGGGTGTGTCTGTGAGGGTGTTGTCAAAGGAGACTAACATTTGAGTCAGTAGACAGGGAGAGCCAGACCCACCCTCAGTCTGGGTGGACATCATCTAATCAGCTGCCAGTGCAGCTAAGATAAAAACAGGGAAAGGAACGTGGAAGGACTAGACTGGCTGAGTCTTCTGGCCTTTTATCTTTTTCCCTTGCTGGATGCTTCCTGCCCTTGAACATCAGACTCCAAGTTCTTCAGCTTTTGGACTATTGGACTTACACCAGTGGTTTTTTGCCAGGGGCTCTCAGGCCTTCAGCCACAGACTGAAGGCTGCACTGTTGGCTTCCCTACCTTTGAGATTTTGGGACTCTAACTGACTTTCTTGCTCCTCAGCTTGCAGACGACCTATTGTGGGACTTCACCTTGTGATTGTGTAAGTCAATACTCCTTAATAAACTCCCTTTCATATATACTTCTATCCTATTAGTCCCTTCCCTCTAGAGAACCCTAATACAACCTGGTAGCCATTTGTATGTCTTCTTTTGAGAAACGTCTGTTCAGATCTTTTGCCCATTTTAAAATCAGATTATTAAATTATTATTACTTTTTTCCTATAGAGCTGTTTGAACTCCATGTATGTTCTATTAATAGTTATTAATCCCTTATCAGATGGATAGTTTAAAAGTATTTTCTCCCGTTCTGTGGATTGCCTCTTCATTATTTTGCTGATTGTTTCCTTTGTTGTGCAAAAGCTTTTTAACTTGATATGATCCCATTTGTCCATTTTTCCTGTGGTTGTCTGTGCTCATGAGGTACTACTCAAGAAATCTTTGCCCAGTCTAATATCCTGCAGAATTTCCACAGCATTTTGTTTTAGTAGTTTAATAATTTGAGGTCTCAGATTTAAGTGGTAAATCCATTTTGATTTGATTTTTGTATATGGCAAAAGACAGGAGTCTAGTTTTATTCTTCTGCATATGGATATCCAATTTTTCCTGCACCTTTTGTTGAGGAAACTGCCCTTTTTCTGATGTATGTTCTTGGCACCTTGGTCAAAAATGAGTTCACTGTAGACGTATGGATTTGTTTTTGGATTTCTCATTCTGTTCCACTGGTCTAGGTGTCTTTTTTTATGTGACTACTGTGCTATTTTGGTTACTGTAGTTCTGTGATACAGTTTAAAGTCAGGTAATGTGATTCTTCCAGCTTTGTTCTTTTTGCCCAGGATAGCTTTGGAGATTCTGGGTCTTTTGTGGCTCAATATAAATTTTACGATAGTTTTTCTATTTCTTTGAAGAATGTAATTGGTACTCTGATAGGGAGTGCATTGAATCTGTACATTGCTTTGAGTAGTGGGGACATTTTAACAATATTGATTCTTGCAATTCATGAATATAGAATATCTTTCCATTTTTTGGTGTCCTCATCAATTTCTTGCATCAATGTTTTATATTTTTTATTATAGAGATCTTTCACTTCTTAGGTTGATTCCTAGGTACTTAATTTTATGTGTAGCTATTGTAAATGAGATTACTTTCTTGATTTTTTTTTGAAATTGTTCACTCTTGGCATATAGAAAAGGTACTGATTTTTGTATGTTGATTTTGTATCCTGTAACTTTACTCGTTTATCAGTTCTAATAGTTGTTTGGTGGAGTCTTTAGGTTTTTCCCAATATAAGATCATATCATCTGCAAACAAGGAGAGTTTGACTTCATTTTTTCCAACTTGGATGCCTTTTGTTTCTTTCTTTTTTCTGATTGCTCTAGCTAGGACTTCCAGTATTACGTTGAATAACAATGGGGAAACTGGGCACCCTTGTCCTCTATGACCTTCCAGATTTAGAGAAAAGGCTTTCATTTTCTCCCCATTTAGTGTGATACTAGCTGTAAGTCTGTCATATGTGGCTTTTATTATGTTGGACATGTTTCTTCTATATTCAATGTTGAATTTAATCAAATGCTTTTTCAGCATCAATTGAAATGATCATATGGTTTTTGTTCTTTATTCTGTTGATATGATGTTTCACACTGATTTATTTGCATATTTTGAACCATCATTGCATAACTGGGATGAATCCCACTTGGTCATGATAAATGACCTTTTAAATGAGTTGTTGACTTTGGTTTGCACGCATTTTGTTGAGGATTTTTGCATCAATTTGCACCAGGGATGTGGATCTGTAGTTTTCTTTTTTAATGTGTCTTTGTCTGCTTTTAGTATCAGGGTAATACTGACATCACAGAATGAGTTTGGAAGTATTCCTTTCTCTATTTCTTGGAAGACTTTGTGAGGATTGGTATTAGTTCTTCTCTAAATATTTGGCAAAATTCAGCAGTGAAGCATCAGGTCCTGGGCTTTTCTTTGCTGGGAGACTTTTTATTACAGCTTTAATCACATTACTTGTTACTAGTCTGTTCAGGTTTTATATTTCTTCATGATTCAATCTTGGTAGGTCATATGTGTTTAGGAATTTATCCATTCCTCCTAGATCTTGCAATTTGTTGGCATATTAGTCTCTAGTGGTCCTTTGAATTTCTGTGGTACTGGTTGTCATGTCTCCTTTTTTATCTCTGATTGTATTTATTTGGGTCTTCTTTCTTTTTTTTTTCTTCTTTTTTTTCTTAGTCTGGCTAAAGGTTTGTCAGTTTTCTTTATTTTTTTTAAAAAAACTTTTCATTTTATTCATCTTTTCTATAGTTTAATTTCATTTATTTCAGTTCTGGTCTTTATTTATTTTCTTCTACTAATTTTGAGTTTAGTTTGCTCTTTTCTAATTCTTTAAGATGCGTTGTTAGGTTATTTGAAGTTTTTCTACTTTTTTGACATAAACACATCTATAAACTCCCCTTTTGGTATATCCCATAGGTTTTGGTATGTTGTGTTTCTGTTATTATTTGTTTCAATAAATTTTCCAATTTTCTCCCTAATGTCGTCATTGACACTGACATGGTCATTCAGGAGCATATGGTTTAAATTCCATGTGTTTGTATAATTTCCATAATTCCTCTTGTAATTGAATTCCAGTTTTATTCCATTGTGGTCAGAAAAGATACTTGGTATTATTTCAGTGTTTTTGAATGTTTTAAGACTTATTTTATGGCCTAACATATCATTCCTTGAAAATGATCCATGGACTGAGTAGAATGTGCCTCCTGCAACCACTGGATGAAATGTTCTATAAGTATCTATTAGGTCCATTTGTTCTCTTGTGCAGATTAATTGCAGTGTTTCTTTGTTGATTTTCTGTCTGGATGATCTGTCCAATGCTGAAAGTGGAGTACTGAGGTCTCCAGCTAATGGAATGTGGTGTATCTCTCTCTTTAGCTTGAATAATATTTTCTTTATATATCTGGACCCTTCAGGGTTGGGTGCATTTATATTTATAATTGTTATATCCTCTTGCTGAATTGACCCTTTTATCACTATATAATGACTTTCTTTGTCTTTTTATGGTTTTGTAATGAAATCTAATTCATGTGATATAAATAAAGCTATTATTGCTCTTTTTTGGTTTCTATTTGCATGGACTATCCTTTTGCACCCTTTTCAGTCTATGTGTGCCTTTATAGGTGAAATGTGTTTCTTATAGGAAGCAGATTATTGAGTCATTTTTTAAATCTATTCTGCCACTCTATATCCTATTGGAGAGTTTGGTCCACTTACATTCAGTGTTATCATTGATAAGTAAGGACTTATGCTTGTCATTTTTTTTCTTTTTTTTTATTATTATACTTTAAGTTCTAGGGTACATGTGCATAACGTGCAGATTGGTTATATATGTATACTTGTGCCATGTTGGTGTGCTGCACCCATCAACTCGTCAGCACCCATCAACTCATCATTTACATAAGGTATAACTCCCAATGCAATCCCTCTCCCCTCCCCCCTCCCCATGATAGGCCCCAGTGTGTGATGTCCCCCTTCCCAAGTCCAAGTGATCTCAT
>NW_012121932.1:12520535-12566061 GCF_000951035.1 Colobus angolensis palliatus
TTGGAGATTGCTTGAGGTCCACTCCAGACCCTGTTTGCCTGAGTATCAGCAGCAGAGTCTGCAGAAGATAGAATATTGCTGAACAGCGAGTGTACCTATCTGGTTCTTGCTTTGGAAGCTTCCTCTCAGGGGTGTACTGCAGCATGTGAGGCATGGGGTGTCAGTCTGCCCCTAGTGGGGGATGTCTCCCAGTTAGGCTACTCAGGGTTCAGGGACCCACTTGAGCAGGCAGTCTGTCCATTCTCAGATCTCAACCTCCATGTTGGGAGATCCACTGCTCTCTTCAAAGCTGTCAGACAGAGTTATTTGCGTCTGCAGAGGTTTCTGCTGCTTTTGTTGTTGTTGTTGTTGTTGTTATTTAGCCGTGCCCTGTTCCCAGAGGTGGAGTCTACAGAGACAGGGGGGCCTCCTTGATCTGCTGTGAGCTCCACCCAGTTCTAGCTTCTCAGCGGCTTTGTTTACCTACTTAAGCCCCAGCAATGGCCATCGCCCTTTCCGCAGCCTGGCTGTTGCCTTGCCATTAGATCGCAGACTGCTGTGCTAGGAATGAGGGAGGCTTCTTGGGCATGGGACCTTCCCAGCCAGGTGTGGGATATAATCTCCTGGTGTGCCCGTTTGCTAAGACCCTTGGTAAAGCGCAGTATTGGGGTTGGAGTTACCCGATTTTTCAGGTGTTTTGTGTCTCAGTTCCCCTGGCTAGGAAAAGGGATACCCTTCCCCCTTGTGCTTCCCAGGTGAGGCGAAGCCTCACTGCTTCAGCTCTCACTTGTCGGGCTGCAGCACCTGATCAGCACCGATTGTCCGGCAGTCCCTAGTGAGATGAACCAAGTACCTCAGTTGAAAATGCAGAAATCACCTGTCTTCTGTGTTGCTCACGCTGGGAGCTGGAGACTGGAGCTGCTCCTATTTGGCCATCTTGCTCCGCCCCCTCCCATGCTTGTCATTTTTAAAATTTGTTTTCTGGTTGTTTTGTGGTCTTCTCTTCCTTCTTTCCTTCCCTCTTGTCTTCTTTTTACTGAAGGTGATTTTCTTTGGTGACATTTTGTAATTTATTGCTTTTTTTTTTATGTATCCATTTTATCTTTTTGGATTTGAGGTTACCATGAGGATTGCAAACAATATCATTTAACTGTTATTTTAAATTGATGACAACATAATACTGATTGCATAAACAAACAAATGAGCAAAATCAAAGCTAATAAAAACTCTACACTTTAACTTTGTCCCCCCTTTTTAACTTTTTTTGTTTCTTTCCATTTATACCATATTGTATGATCTATGTCTTGAAAGGTTGTTCTAGTTATTTTTTATTACTTTGTCTTTTAGCCTTTCTACTTAAGATATGAGTAGTTTACACACCACAATTACAGCATTACAGTATTTTATGTTTTTCTGATTGATGGACTCTCTTCAACATTTCTTGTATAACAGGTGTCATCTTGTTGAAATCCCTCAGCTTTTGTTTGTTTTGAAAATATTTATGTCCCCTTCCTGTTTGAAGGATATTTTGGACAGATATACTATACTAGGGTAAAAGCTTTTTTCCCTTCTGCAGTTCAAATAATTCATGCCACTCTCTCTTGGCCTATAAGGTTTCCACTGGATATATTGGAGTTCCATTGTGTTTTATTTGTTTCTCTCCTCTTGCTACTTTTAGGGTCCTTTCTTTATCCTTGAATTTTGGAAGTTTGAATATCAAATGCTTTGAGAAGAACCCCTCTTCTTGGGGTTACATCTGTTTGGTGTTCTGTAACCTTCTTGTACTTTAATACTGATATCTTTCTCTAGGTTTGAGAAATTTTCTGTTATTATCTATTTCAACCCCTATCTTCATCTCTACCTTCTCTTTAAGGCCAGTAACTGTTAGCTTTCCTATTTTTAGGCTATGTTTTATTTTTCTAGATGCTATTTTCTAGATCTTATAGGCATGCTTTATTCTTTTTTATTCTTTTTTTCTGATGCCTCATCTGTATTTTTCAAATAACCTGTCTTCAAGCTCACTAATTCTTTTCTGCTTGATCAATTCTGCTGCTAAGAGACTCTGATGCAGTCTTCAGTATGTCAGTTGCATTTTTCAAATCCAGAATTTCTGCTTTATTCTTTTCAGTTATATCAACTTCTTTGTTAAATGTATCTGGAAGGATTTTTGTTATCTTTAATTTCTTTGAGTTTCCTTAACATAGGTATTTTGAATTCTCTACCTGAAAAGTCACATATCTCTGTCACTTTGGGGTTGGTCCCTAGAGCCTTATTTAGTTTATTTGGTAAGATTTTGTTTTCCTGGGTGGTCTTGTGGCTTTGTCGGTGTTGGCATTGAAGAATTATGTATTTATCATAGTTTTACAGTCTGGGCTTGTTTGAACTTACCATTCTTGGGCAGGCCTTCCAGGCATTTTAAGAAACTTGGCTGTTACTTTCTATGTTATTGCTCACTGCAGCTGTATTTTCATTAGGGGGTACCCAAAGCTCAGTAATGCTGTGATTCTTGCAGACATATAGAGGCGCCACCTTGGTGGTCTTGGATAAGATTCAGAAGAATTCTCCAGATTGCCAAGCAGAGATTCTTATTCTCTTCCCTTACTTTTTCCCAAACAATGGAGTCACTTTCTGTGTGCTGAGCTGCCTGGAACTGGTGGAGGGGTGACACAGGCATGCACGTGGCCACCATCACTGGAGCTGTGGTGGGTCAGACCTGAAGCCAGCACTGCACTTAGTCTTATGCAAGGCCCACTGTAATCACTGCTTGGCTACTGCCTATGTTTGCTCAAGGCCCTAGGGCTCTATAATCAGCAAGTGGTGAAGCCAGCCAAGCTTGTGTTGTTCCCTTAAGAGTAGTGAGTTCCCCCTTGTCCCTGGGCGGTCTAGAGATGCCATCTGGTAACCAGTGCCTATAGTCAGAAACCTTAGAAATATACTTCTCTATTCTACTACACCTGAGCTGGCACTCAAACCACAAGACACAGTCCTTCCCACTCTTCCTTTCCCTTTCCACAGGCAGAGGAGTCTTTCTCCATGGCCGTCACCACCACAGGTCCATAAGGAGTACTGCCAGGGTACAGCTGATGTTCACTTAAGCCCAAGGGCTCTTTAGGTAGCTTATAGTAAATGCTGCTAGGCTTTGGACTCACCCTTCAGGGTAGTGGACTCCATTCTAGCCCAGGGCAGGTCCAGAAATGCCATCCAAGAGGCAAGGCCTAAAATCAGAGACCCCAAGCACCTGCTTGGTGCTCTACCCCATTGTAGCCGAGCTGATACAAGCTGTAAGGCAAAGTCCACTTTACTCTTTTCTGTGCTTTTCTCAAGCAGAAGAAGTCTTCCCTCCTAGCCAAAACAGCTGGGAACATGTTGGGTCTCAGAGTCTCATCCAAGGCCCATGGCATGTACTACCTGGCTACTGTTGCTGATTATTCAGGGCCCAAGGGCTGTTTAGTTAGCAGGTGATGAATCCTGCTAGGACTGGATCCTTCTGTTCAAGGCAGCAGGTTCCCTTCTGACCCAGAGTGTGTCTAGAAATGTCATCCAGGATCTAGGGCCCAGAACGAGGGACTCATGACTCTGCCAGGTGCCCTATCCTACTATGGCTGAGCCAGTATCCAAGTTGTAAGAAAAGTCCTCTTTAGTCTACCCTCTCTTGTCCTAAAGTGAAAGTAAGGAATCTCTTTTGGAGCTGGGAGCTGTGCTGCCTGGGATTGGGGGAGAGGAGATGCAAGCTCTCCTTTAGCTGCTTCAGCTGGAGTCTCAATAGGTCATGTGTCCCCCTAGTCCACTGGCTCTGAGCCCAACATGGCACTAGGACTTGCCTAGGACTTGCAGTCTTTATGGCCTCTGCTGCCTTTCAAGTTTGTTTAGAACCCCAGAGCACTTTAGCCCACAGAAGCAAGGCTTACCAAAACTCAAGTTCTGACTGCTAGAATGGATGATTACCCTCTGGCGAGGGCTGGTGTAAATGTTCCCTCTGTGGGCTTCAGCTGAGTTATGTGCAGTGTTGGCAGTACTGAGTTTCAATGCAAAATCCAACAGTCACTGTACTTTCTCTCCCCCAAGCACACACATTCTCTCTCTGCCACATGTCCACCACAGGGAGTCGGGGAAGGGTGGCTTCGGCAATTCAAGACTGTTTTTCTTACTCTCTTAAGTGTCTCTTTAAGCAATATAAAGTTAAAACCAGGAACTATGAATGCTCACCTTTTTATGAAGATGCTTTTTTCGTAGAGATAGTTGTTAAATTTGGTGTATCTGTGGGGAGCACAATCAGTGGAGGAGTTTATTCAGCCATCTTGCCTTCCTTATCTTTAAGTTGAGAATAATGACAGTGCTCCCTTGAAGGATTTTGTGCTCACTGAGATGATGCATTTAAAGTAGAAGTGCTGGCAAAAATAATTGCTTTTTCCCTAACAACGGAGTCTCTCTCTGTGTGCTAAGCTGCCTAGCGCTGGCGGAGGGGTGACACAAGCCCCCTGTGGCCACCATCGCTGGAACTGTGGTGGGTCAGACCTGAAGCCAGCACAACACTGAGTCTTGTGTAGGTTAACTATTTTTATTAGCACTATTAAATTGACAAATTCTGCAAAAGTTGAAACAGAATGTTTTTATGAGTCTATAAATTAAATTACTGATTCCATATATTTATACATTGTCAGAACATTAAAGTATAAGCTAGACATGTATCCTAAAATACTAGATTTTAATTTTTGAGATTTTTGGTGTGCATATTTACTTTACTTCATGAACCAAGATTTTTATTCAGGCATTAATTGGTTTTGCTTACTGAACACAAGTAACAGTGGTTATGATGAGCCCTCTTAAACAACTATAGGCAATCACAGCTTATACAAAATTTTCTGCCCATATAGGCCCTCTTTTATTGAAATCTGCACTCTGGAGCAAGCATAAGGGGCTGCAGCCAGATTGATTCTGGTTAATAAAAGCCGGTTTACCAAGTCATCATTGAGATAAGCCTTCCAGATATTTCTAGCACACCTTTAGACTATTGCTGAGGATCATTACAAACCAATAGCTTTCCATTTATTCATGTATTGAGCACCATTTTGTATCAGGCACTGCTGCTATGTGCTGGTACTACAAAGATGAAAGAAGTATTCCCTACTATTACAGAACTCAAAATCTATTTTAGGAGACAAAAAAAGTAAGGAGATATTACAATGTGATGTATACTATGATGGGTTGGATGGTATGGCCATATCAAAGAGGACAAATTAACTCAGCCTGGGAGCAATGATAACTGGCCTTGGTCTTGAAAGAAATGTAGGTGTTAGATAGGTAAAAGAGTTAGATTAGAGGAGGATGGGTAGCTGTATTTTAGGCAAAGGTAAAAAGTACAAAGACATGGAGCCATGAGCAGGTATGGCACATTCTGGATTTGTAAGCAGGATGGTACAGATAAAACAGGTTGCAAATGGGAAGGTGGTGAAAGATGAGATTCTCCAGTCAAGCAGAGGACAGAGGGTGAAGGGCCTTGAATATCACAATGAGTTTTTACTTTTATGATAGCCACTGAAGAATTTTAAATAAGAGAGTGGAATAATTAAATCAGAAATATCTCTCTGGAAAGAAGCATAGAGTGGACTGGGGGCAATGAGAATAGATGTTTAAAAATCAGTTAAAAGACTAGAAATATTGGAGGCTAAAGTAAAGCCATGAGGAAGATGAAAGAAGGTAGAGCTTGGAGCATCGGATAGGAAGTAGAGAATAAAAGAAAGAGGTCCCAGGTTATGCCTAAATATGTTTGGTTCATATTGAAAATCTAATACTTATAGGACATTCAAGTGAACATCTTCAATTAGCAACTGGGTATGTAGATCCAGGGCAGAGAGAAGTAATCTGAGCTGAAGAGCAAGTATGCCTGTATCAAATAGCTCAAGAAGAGCATAATGAGTAGGAAAAGTGATGGGGTTGGAACTCAACAGATGTCAGCATTAAGATGTATGGGTCAAAGAGGGACTTTTGATGGAAAATAATAAGATGTAGCTGAGGGGTGAAAGAGAGTGAAATTTCAGAAGTCAAAATGAAGGACAGAGTCAACCAAATCAAATGCTATGGAAATATCACGTAACACAAAGACTGAAAAGCTCCCAGTAAATTTGGTAATAGTCAGGGCCAGGTGGCAGAACACAAGATGACTGAGAGATACAAAGAATCTGACTTCACAAGTTCTTTTCAAGAACTTCGTGGAGAGAAGACAAGCAAGTAGACAGTAGCTACAGGAGAACAAAAAGAGATGGAGGGCTTCTTATATTGTTATAATGAGAGAAATTTAGGCGGAGGCCTATTGCAAGGGAGAGATTGAAGTTACAAGAGAGTAATAAATAAATTTCAAGAGTATCTTAGTCTGGCATAAGTTAATGGGTATCTCTTCCTCTGAAAAGAAGGAAAGGATTGAGACTGGTGTTAATGCCTCTAAGTTGTAGAAAGGAGTGAGAAATGTAGAAATTCTCTGTGCAGTGAATGTAATCTGTGATATGGTAACTTAGTGATAACTCCACCCGTAGGGAAATAAGAGCAGAAAGTCAGAAGTACGGGAAAGCAATGTTGATAATACCAAAATACAATACTTTATTATTGATCAAGAATAAATGGTATATGTGTGTCTAAGGGTGGGGTTTTCTTGTTTGTTTTGGTTTTGGCTTCATTTGTTTTAGTTTAGCTTTATTAAACTTTTTTTTTTGTTAGCAATTTAAGTATCACTTTCATTAAGCATGGAATGTTATTTTGACTGATACTACTATATATACTATAACTAATATTGTGACTTTTGTTTATAAGTATAGGTCAAAATAAGGATGTAATTCATATCATGATTAAATATATATTCTGAATTGCATTTCTTTTGATTCTGGACAGGATTACCTTGAAGTTAAAAGATTAATTTTCCCAAGATTTTACTTTCTTAGCAATGCTGAACTTCTTGATATTCTAGCTGATAGCAGAAATCCTGAGTCTGTACAGGTAATAACATCTCTCTCTGCTCAGCAATATTATATTAGTGATATTCAGATCACAATTCAATAATATTACTGACATTTGTTTCTGGTTCACAGCCTCATCTTGTGAAATGTTTTGAAAATGTAAAACAATTATTGATATGGAAACAAGACATTGGCCCTCCTGCTGTAAAAATGCTAATATCTGCTGAAGGGGAAGTTCTCGTGCTGCCAAAGTATGATAAATGTTACAAACTGTTTAGATTCTATACAACCTCATTATTTAAAATCTCTGCTTTGAAATTTTTGATATATTATAAAAGTGCGCTAAGCAAACTATTTCTTCAAAGATTATATCCTTATGTAAATATACTTTTGCCTTTCCATATTCCCTACAATACATAATCTCACCTTTGCTCTAATTAAAGGTTGAGAAAGTAGTTTTCAAATTCCCGGGTGCATTCTAATTTGTGCTTACGTTTGGTTCTGTCATTAAATTCTGCCTTAAGTTTCCTACTCTCTTTTTAGTGCTTTCCCCCTTTTTGGTTTTATTATATGAATATAGATAAGAAGAAAATTTGCTATTTGGAGTTGTTGATGCAACTCCCACTACTGCTTCTGCTGATCTCTGGTTTCATTATGTTCTGCTCCCAGGCAATAAAGACAAACTAGGTCCTTCCATTACACTAATTCAATTTGCCCGCCCCAGCAAGGGCTCTCTAACCTTTGGCAAGTGGTCCTGATGTAAGTTGATTTTTTTAAAAAATGCTGTGCCCAACCCTTCTTATCTACCAACATCCCTATTCCAACCCTGCTGTTTAAAAGATCCAGTGAAGAAGGCCGGGTGTGGTGGCTCACGCCTGTAATCCCAACATTTTGGGAGGCCGAGGCAGGTGAATTACTTGAGGTCAGGAATTTGAGACCAGCCTGACTAACATGGTGAAACACCATCTCTACTAAAAATACAAAAATTAGCTGAGCATGGTGGCAAGAGCCTGTAATCCCAGCTACTTGGGGGCTGAGGCAGGAGAATCATTTGAACCCAGGAGGTGGAGGTTACAGTGACCCAAAATGGCACCATTGCACTCCAGCCTGGGCGACAGAACGAGACTCTCTCTCTCAAAAAAAAAAAAAAAAAAAAAAAAAAAAAAAAAATTCCAGTGAGGAATCCAAAACTGTTTTATAACACCATTTGTTTATCTTGTAAATACCATTTTACATGAAACTTATTTGTTGTGTAAGTTCATGATTTTGATATCAGAATTTCCTAAAGCACATTCATATGTTTTCTGCATAGTTTTCTAAATTAAGATCTAGAAAAACCAAAAGGCAGTAGTAGTCCTTTGACCCATGAATATTATTAAAGTGTATAGAAAATTTAGTCTACAGGCTTGTCAAAGGACTGAAACATGAATTAAAAAATAATTCTTCATGATACTACTTTTGAAACTAATTTTAGGAAAATTCGTGTAAGAAGCGCTGTAGAACAGTGGCTGGTAAATGTAGAAAAAAGCATGTTTGATGTGCTAAAAAAGTAAGTACAATTTTCAAATCCTAAAATTATATATTTTATATATATATATATAATGATGATGGCACATGATGACTAAATGGAAAATTATCACTTTTACAGTGTAACTGTCAGTTTGAGAGTGTTTACATGGGCAACTTTCAGATGGCTGTTGTGTACATTGTAATTCAGCTGTATCAGGAAACTGTTCAGGATCTGAACTCTGCTCAGTAGGGCTCCCATTTCAGCACACCTCTCCACTTTGCATTTTGGTTCTACTTTTACTTCCTAGGATTGTTTACTTGGTTTAGTCTTTCTAACATTCTCCTTTTCATATTTAAGTCTATCATTGCATCTGTTTAGAATGAAGGAAAAAACCTCAGAGTGTGAACTTTTAAAACTAACTTGACTAGAACTGTTATATTGTATTTCTAATTATTCATTGTTGGTTATAGAAAGGCTATTGACTTTTAGGTTTTCATATCTATAGTTGTTAATATTATTCTGAAGGCCAATACAAGGTTTCTAGAACAGAGAAGATTATTATTTACTTACATAAATAACCATTCTGGCTCTCCTTTTCCTCAACTCTTGTAACCACCCAGTGGGTTCACCTTACCTGCTGCCTGGACAGAGCCAATTTATCAAGACAGGGGAATTGCAATGGAGAAAGAGTAATTCACACAGAGCCAGCTGTGTAGGAGACCGGAGTCTTATTATTAATCAAATCAGTCTTCCAGAGAATTCGGGGATCAGAGTTTTTAAGGATAATTTGGCAGGTGGGGGCTCCAGAAGTGGGGAGTGCTGATTGGTCAGGTTGAAGATGGAGTCCTAGGGGGGTCAAAGTGAGCTTTTCTTGCTGTCTTCTGTTCCTGGATGGGATCCCAGAACTGGTTGAGCCAGATTACTGGACTGGGTAGTGTCAGCTGATCCATCAAGTGCAGGGTCTGCAAAATATCTCAAGCACTGATCTTCGGTTTTCCAATAGTGATATTATTCTTGGGAACAATTTTGGGAGGTTCAGACTCTTGCAGCACAAGGCTGCATGACCCCTAAACCATAATTTCTGATCTTGTAGATAATTTGTTAGTCCTACGAAGGCAGACTGGTCCCTAGGCAAGACAGGAGTCTTCAGGAAAGGGCTACTGCTGGTTTTGTTTGAGTCAAATTGTCAACTAAATTACTTCCCAAGATTGGTTCGGCCTACACCCAGGAATGAACAAGGACAGTTTAAGGGTTAGAAGCGAGATGAAGTTAGTTGCGTCTGATCTCTTTCACTGTCATAATTTCCTAAGTTACAATTTTTGCAAATGCAGTTTCAAACTTATCCCTGGGGTGATGTGATAACAACCAGAGTTATCTTGTATGTAAAGAGAGACTTCTGTAGGCAAGAAACCCTGAAAAAATGAATCTGGGCATTTAAGTAAAAAAGACAAGCAGTTTTTCAATTGTCCTGGGATTTTTCTGGTTAGACAATTACATCATTTGCTAATAATGATAGTCCTATCTCTTCTTTTGCAATTCCTTTTAAAATGCCATTTTTCATGTTGTTTTAGATGCAAATTTTATTTAACATTGAAAAGTACAACTGACATATTCCTTTTTTTTTTCTTAATTTATTGGAAAAGCTTCTAGTGTTTGACCATAATGCATAGGTTTCTGGAATATACACCTCATCAAACTAAAGATAATTTCATTCTATTCGTAGTTTGCGGAGTTTTAAAGAGATTTAATGTACTTTTAATTTGTAATTGAGAAATAACAATTGTATCTATTATGGCATACATTGTGCTGTTTTGATACATGTTGTTTTAATACATGTATACAATGTAAAATGATGGATTCAAGCTAATTAATATACTTATCACCTCACATGCTTATTTTTTGTGATGAAAACATTTCAAGTTTACTTTTAGCTATTGCAAAAACATACATTATTATTAACTATAGTGACCTGCTGTGCAGTAGATCGCTAAAATTTATTCCTAGTCTAACTGAAACTTTGTATCCTTAGACTAACTTCTCCCCTTTCCTCACCCCTCCCCACTTTAACCCCCTGATTAACACCATTCTACTCTCTACTTCTGTGAATAGAGAATGTTTTTTAGATTCTACGTGTAAATGAGATCATACAATATTCGTCTTTCTTGGCCTGGCTTATTTCACTTAGCATGCATAATGTCCTCCAGGGTTATCCATGTTGTCACAAGTGATAGAATTTACCTCTTTCTTTGGGAGGCTGAGGTGGGTGGTTCTCCTGAGGTCAGGAGTTTGAGATGAGTCTGGCCAACATGGTGAAACCCTGTCTCTACTAAAAACACAAAATTTAGCCTGGCACGGTGATGCACACCTGTAGTCCCAGCTACTTAGGAGGCTGAGGCAGGAGAATCCCTTAAACCCAGGGGGCGGAGGTTGCAGTGAGCTGAGATTGTGCCACTGCACTCCAGCCTGGGTGACAGAGCAAGATTCCATCTCAAATAAATAAATAATAAATAATTTTTTTCTAAACAGAATGTACAGGTACATTCATCAAATGTAACAGATCGCCGGCAGTACTTTATCTTACCAGAAAATATCAGTAGAAGATTTTTATACTCCTAAGTCATAGTTCTCACCTGGCTGAGTGATTGTCAGACATTAATTGTAAGATGTTTTCTGATTTCATAAAGATTAAAATGTAGAAAAAAATTTCTGTCTTAAAATTGATAAAGTAATTATTTTAAAGTTTTCTTCCCTCTCCTTTTATTTTAAAGTTAGTACTGCTTTACTTTAGTTTGGGGCTAGGGACTTGTGTTCTTTTTGATGGTACTAGTTTTTCTAAAATATCTGGTCATTCTTAGTTATCTTTTCATATTTGTACTGGTGAGTCCCTCTTCTAAAAGCAAATACTAGTTTCTGACTACAACAACCTATATGCTGTGGTTGCAGATGACAAGCAGGACATATGGAAGGACCTAGTCTGTGAGTAACTTGCCTTTCAGTGCATGAAGTTCCTTCCCATTTCTCCTGGAGGCCACAAACTACTTGTGACACTGTACTGTGCCTCTAGGTCAGCACGTTTTAAATATTTCGTATACTTATGTCAATGCAAGTGTGCAGTAAGATCTTCATTAAAATATTTTGTCAAAAGAGAAATGTAACTATATGTTGTTTGAGAGATGTATAACAATGAGACAAAAAAAGTTATGAATACAAGTCATAAGGATTTTTCATGGAACTGCCAACAAAAAGTGTTTAAAAATAAAATTAAGTGCCAAAGGTATCAAATAAAATAAAAAATCATTTGTAATTGATGGAAGAGACATAAGAGACATTTCCCACTGATACTGCTTTAAAATGTATAGAAAGTTGTTATAGACATATTTCTCCTCATCAGTAGTGATAAATAAGAAAACAAAAATAGCATTTGCAAGCATAACAAAAATTAAAAGGTTCAGTACCTCATTTCAAATATTCATATATATTCTAAATGAATTTTAGAGTGATACATAAAAAAGAAAGCCAAATAAGAAGAAAATAAAATGAAATTTAGTGTTGAGAATTTCTAAGAGATATAGCATCAATGATTTAAAAATATATATATCACTGACCAATTTGACTATAAGGAAACTTAAAACTCCACATGGAAAAAAATGACAACATTGAAACCTATATACTGTTGGTGCATATACTGTTGTCTTAAATAAAATTGTCTGGATATTTTTCATGAATCCTATTCTGTCCATTATAATTAATTTTAAAAACTAAATACAAGGCTTTACTGTTAAAATTCATCTGGTAGTTTCAGCCGGGCATTCCATTTTGTAGAAATTATTTCAAATATAGATTTTGTCATAAGTACTACTAGCAATTCAGAGCTAATATGTGTCATCTCTTTGTGTACATTTTTACCATCTCAGAAACTCAGTGGCCTTATTAGAAAAATGCAGATAAACTCAAAAAGGAATTTAAGGAATATGGATTATGCTTGAATTAAGGCTCTGTTACCATTAGAACAAAGAAATCAAAGATCTTAAAGGAAAACTCCCCTGTGACCTTGTCATGCTTGGTCATTAAATGGCCACGATCAATGATTAGGTATAAATAACATAAATAAATTTTTTAATTTATAGATTTTTAAGTCAAGGGATTGAAGACTGGAACTGCCGGATGTTTTCCCAGTGGGTGTTATCTCATCCAGGACAAGTGGTACTTACTGTGGTAAGTTAATGATGCTTTGATGTATGTATACAGGGACACCTTGGAGATATTGCAGGTTCAATTTCAGACCATTGTAGTAAAGAGGATATTCCAATAAAGTGAGTCACGTGAATTTTTTTTCCCTAGGGCATATAAAAGTTATGTTTACACTATCCTGTAGTCTGTGGTTTTTTTGTTTTTTTTTGTTTTTTCCTGTCACCCAGGCTGGAGTGCAGTGGTACAATCTCAGCTCACTGCAACCTCTGCCTCCTGGGTTCAAGTGATTCTGCTGCCTCAGCCTCCTGATTAGCTGGGATTACAGGTGTGTGCCACCACACCCAGCTAATTTTTGTATTTTTAGTAGAGATGGGGTTTTGCAATGGTGGCCAGGCTGGTCTTGAACTCCTGACCTCAGATGACCTGCCCACCTCAGCCTTCCAAAGTGCTAAGATTACAGGAGTGAGCCACCATGCCTGGCCTCCTGTAGTCTGTTAACTGTATAATAACGTTATGTCTAAAAAATGTGCATGCCTTAATTAAAAATGCTTTGTTACTAAAAAATGCTAACAATCATCTGAGCCTTCAACAAGTCATAATTTTTTTGCTGTTGGAGGGTATTACCTAGATTTTGATGGTTGCTGACTGATCAGGGTGGTAGTTGCTAAAGGTTAGGATGACTGTGGCAATTTCTTAAAATTAGATAATAATGAAGTTTGCCACATGGCTTGACTCTTCCTTTCCCAAAAGATTTCTTTGTAGCGTGTGATGCTTTCTGCTAGCACTTTACCCACAATGGAAATTCTTTCAAAATTGGAGTCAGTTCTCTCAGACTCTGCCACTGGTTTATCAACTAAGTTTATGTACTATACTAAATCCTTTTTTGTCACTTCAATAATGTTCACAGTAACTTCATCAGGAGTAGATTCTGTCTCAAGAAACAACTTTCTTTGCTTATCCATAAGAGGCAACTTGTCTTCCATTCAAGTTTTGTCATGAGATTGCAGCAATTCCATCATTACCTTCAGGCTCCACTTTTAATTCTAGTTCTCTTGCTATTTCCACCACATCTACAGTTACTTCCACTGAAGTCTTGAACCCCTTAAAATCATCCATGAGAGTTGGAATCAACTTCTTTCAAAGTCCCACTAATGTGACTATTTTGACCTTCTTCTATGAATCATGAATGTTCTTAATGGCATCTAGGATGGTGAATCCTTTCCAGAAGGTTTTCTATTTACTTTGCCTAGACCCATCAGAGGAATCACTATCTATGGAAGCTATAGCCTTATGAAATGTATTTCTTAAATAATGACTTGAAAGTCAAAAGTACTCCTTGACCCATGGGCTAGAGAATGGATGTTTTGTTATCAGGCATGAAAACAACATTAATCTCCTTGTACATCTCCATCAGAACTCTTGGGTGACTGGATGTGTTGTTAGTGAGCAGTAATTTTTTTTTTTTTTTTTTTTTTCCAGGCTGGAGTGCAGTGGCCGGATCTCAGCTCACTGCAAGCTCTGCCTTCCGGGTTTACGCCATTCTCCTGCCTCAGCCTCCCGAGTAGCTGGGACTACAGGCGCCGGCCACCTCGCCCGGCTAGTTTTTTGTATTTTTTAGTAGAGACGGGGTTTCACGGTGTTAGCCAGGATGGTCTCAATCTCCTGACCTCGTGATCCACACGTCTCGGCCTCCCAAAGTGCTGGGATTACAGGCTTGAGCCACCGCGCCGGCCAGTGAGCAGTAATATTTTGAAAGAAATCTTTTTTCTGAAAAGTAGGTCCCAACAGTGGGCTTAAAATATTCAGTAAACCATGCTGAAAACAGATATGCCGTCATACAGGCCTTGTTATTCCATTTATAGAGCACGGGCAGAGTAGATTAAGCATAATTCTTAAGGGTCCTAGGATTTTCAAAACAGTAAGTGAGCATTGGCTTCAATTTAGAGTCACAGGCTGCATTAGCCTCTAACAAGAGAATCAGCCTGTCATTTGAAGCTTTGAAGCCAGGTATTGATTGCTCTCCAACTACAAAAGTCTTGGATGGCCTCTTCTTCCACCAGAAGGCTATCTCATCTACCTTGAAAATCTGTTGTTCAGTGTATCCACTTTCATCAGTTATGTTAACCTAGGTCTTCTGGATAACTTACTGCAGCTTCCACATCAGCACTTGCTACTTACCTTTGCACCTTTATGTTACTGAGACAGCTTCTTTCCGTAAACCTCATGAGCCAACTTCTGCTAGCTTCAAACTTTTCTTCTGCAGTGTTCCTTATCTCTCTCAGTCTTCACAGAATTGAAAAGAGTTAGAGCCTTGCTCTGGATTAGGCTTTGTCTTAAGGAAATATTATGGCTGGTTTGATCTTCTATTCAGACCACTAAAATTTTCTCCATATCAGCAATAAGGCTGTTTTACTTTCTTATCATTAGTGTGTTCACAGGAGTAGCACTTTTAATTTTCTTCAAGAATTTTTTTCCTTTGCATCCACAACTTGACTGTTTGGCAGAAGCGGTCTAGCTTTCAGCCTGTTTTGGCTTTTGGCATGCCTTCCTCATTAAGCTTAATCATCTCTAACTTTTAATTTTAAGAGAAGAGAAGGATGTGCGACACTTCTTTTTACTTGAACACTTAGAGGCTGTTGTAAGGTTATTAGTTGGCCTAAATTCAATATTATTGTGTCTCAGGGATTAGGGAGACCCAAGAAGAAGGAGAGAGATGGGGGAATGGCTATTTGGTGAAGAAGATAAGACACAAACAGCATTTATCGATTAAGTTTGCTGTCTTATATGGGCATTATTTGTGGTCCTTCCAGACAATTACAATAGTAACATCCAAGATCATTAATCACAGATCACCATAACAGATATAGTAATGAAAAGATTGGAAATGTTCTGAGAATTACCAAAATGTGATGCAGAGACATGAAGTGAACACATACTATTGGAAAAATGACACTGATAGACTTGCTCAATGCAGGGTTGCCAGAAATCTTCAATTTGAAAAAAAATGCAGTATCTGTAAAGTACAATAAAATGAAACACAATACAAAAAGGTATGCCTGTATAAGTATTTAGTTTGTGGCTACATTGCCAAGAAAGCAACGATTTGGAAAATAAATCATTATGAAGCAAACTGGTATCTGTAGCTTACTTTGAAATGCATAAGATGGGTAGATTCATGACAAATATAGCAAAAAGTTAATTGTAGAATGTAGGTGGTGAATATATAAGTATTCATTGTATAATTCCTTCAACTTCACTATAGTTTTGAAAATCTTTATAATTTTGAATGAAAGTAGAACTGTTTTCTTAAGGATGTCACTATATTGTATTGCATTAGTTTTCTACTGTTGTTATTAAAAAGTTATGAAAAACTTGGTGGCTTAAAACAACACAGCTTTATTATCTTATAGTTCAGTAGGTTAGAAGGCCAACTGACAGGTCTCTGTGGGCTAAGATCAAGGTGTCAGCAAAGCTGTGTTCCTTTCTAGAGGCTCTTGGGGAAAATCTGTTTCTTTGCCTTTTCAGCTTCCAGAGGCCATTGGCATTCCTTGGCTCACAGCCCATTCCTCCATTTTCAAAGTCAGCAATGTGCATCTCTCTGACTTTTCTTCAGTAGTCCTAACTCCCTCTGTTCACAGGTGGAAAAAGTTACCCAGTTTTATGATTACATGTGTTTTATGGATACACATTTGACCCACTCAGATAATCCAGAATAATCTCTCTAGCTCAATTTTCTTAATTCAATTCCATCTGAAAAGTCCCTTTTGCCATTTAAGGTGACATATTCACAGGTTCTGGGAATTAGGAAATGACTTTGTAGAGAGCCGTTATTCTGCCTACTACATGTATATTTGCTAGAGTTAATTATTGTTTTTCTGGGTCTCATAAGAGAGAGGGAAAACTAGGAAGTTGTGATGTCAATAAAACAAAAATTGGCAGTTATTTTGAGAAGTGTGGTTGGAGCCAGGGGAGTGATAAAATTTCCCGTATCAGCATGTGTAGAATAAGAAGAGGGACGAGGAAAGACCTCAAGAAACATGAACAGCTAAGGAATAAGCAAAAGAAAAGGACTGAAAAAAAGTGGCCAAAAAAGAAAAAAAAATTAGAGTTGTCATGGAAGCTAAAGAGGAAGAAAGGTGTGTTTCTGTTTGTTTCTTTGATTTTTCTCTAGAAAAACTGAGTAATCATTTTCAAAAGTGAGTGGCCATCATTTTAAAAGATCTATAAACTATATTATATCTGTCAACAGTCATTTTCTGGAGTGATGAAGATACAAGTCATATTGCCAGGAGGTACCATTATCAAGTTTTTTTTTCATCAGCTTTTATTTTAAGTTCAGGGGCACATGTGCAGGATGTGCAGGTTTGTTACATAGGTAAAGGTGTGCCATGCTGCTTTGCTGCACAGATCATCCCATCACCTAGGTATTAAGCCCAGCACCCATTAGCTATTCTTCCTGATGCTCTCCCTCCCTCCACCCATGCAACAGGCCCCAGTGTGTGTTGTTCCTGCCACCCTTCCACCCCATGTGTCTGTGTGTTCTCATCATTCAGCTCCCATTTATAAGTGAGAACATATGGTGTTTGGTTTTCTGTTCCTGCATTAGTTTGCTGAGGGTAACGGCTTCCAGATCCATCTGTGTCCCTGCAAAGGACATGATCTCACTCTTTTTATGGCTTCATAGTATTCCATGATGTATGCATACCACGTTTTCTTTATCCACTCTATTATTGATGGGCATTTGTGTTGATTCCATGTCTTTGCTATTGTGAATAGTACTGCAATGAATATACATGTGTGTATGTATCTTTATAATAGAATGATTTATATTTTTTGAGTATGTACCCAGCAATGGGATTGCTGGATCAAATGGTGTTTCTGCCTCTAGGTCTTTGAGGAATCACCACACTATCTTCCACAATGTTAAACTGACTTACACTCCCACCAGTAGTGTAGCAGTGTATAAATGTTCCCTTTTCTCCACAACCTCACCAGCATCTATTTTTTGACTTTTTAACAATAGCCATTCTGATTAGTGTGAGATGGTATCTCATTGTATTTTTGATTTGCATTTCTGTAATGATTAGTAATGTTGAGGTTTTTTTCAAATGTTTGTTGGGCACACGTATGTCTTTTTTTGTAGAAGTATCTGTTCATGTCCTTTGCCCACTTTTTAATGAAGTTTTCTTTCTCTTGTAAATGTGTAAATTCTGGAGATTAGCCCTTTGTCAGATGGAGAGATTGCAAAAATTTTCTCCCATTCTGTAGATTGTGTGTTCACTCTGATGATAGTTTCTTTTGCTGTCCTGTGCAGAAACTCTTTAGGTGAGTTAGATCTCATTTGTCAGTTTTCGCTTTTGTTGCAATTGCTTTTGGAATTTTTGTCATGAAGCCTTTTCCTGTGCCTATATGCTGACTGGCATTGTCTAGATTTTCTTCTAGGATTTTTATAGTTTTGGTTTTTAGATTTAAGCCTTTATTCCACCTTGAGTTAATTTTTGTATATGGTGTAAGGAAGGGTTCCACTTTCAGTTTTCTGCATATGGCTAGCCAGTTTTCCCAACACCATTTATTAAATAGGAAATCCTTTCCCCATTGCTTGTTTTGATCATGTTTGTGGAAGATCAAATGGGTGTAGGTGTGAGGTTCTATTTCTGGGTTCTCTATTCTGTTACATTGGTCTATGTGTCTGTTTTTGTACCAGTACCATGCTGTTTTGGTCACTGTAACCTTGTAGTACAGTTTGAAGTCAGGTAGTGTGATGCCTCCAGATGTGTTCTTTTTGCTTAGTATTGATGTGGCTATTTGGGCTCTTTTTTGGTTCCATATGAATTTCAAAATAGTTTTTCTAATTCTATGAAGAATGTCAGTGGTAGTTTAATGGGAATAGCATTGAATCTATAAATTACTTTGGGCAGTATGGCTATTTTTATGATACTGATTCTTCCTATCCGTGAGCATGGAATAGTTCTCCATTTGTTTGTATCCTCTCTGATTTCCCTGAGCAGTGGTTTGTAGTTCTTCTTGAAGAGGTCCTTCATTTCCTTGTTAGTTGTAATTCCTAGAGATTTTATTTTTTTGTAGCAATTGTGAATGGGAGATTATTCATGATTTGGCGCTCCGCTTGCTTGGTGGTATATATAGGAATGCTAGCAATTTTGGCACATTGATTTTATGTCCTGAGACTTTGCTGAAGTTGCTTATCAGCTTAAGAAGCTTTTGGGCTGAGATGATGGGGTTTTCTAGATACAGGATCATGTCATCTGCAAACAAAGATAATTTAACCTCCTCTCTTCCTATTTGAATACCCTTTATTTCTTCCTCTTGCCTGATTGCCCTGGCTGGAACTTCCAATACAATGTTGAATAGGAATGGTGAGAGAGGACATCCTTGTTTATGCCAGTTTTCAAAGGGAATGCTTCCAGCTTTTGCCCATTTAGTATGATATTGGCTGTGAGTTTGTCATATATAGCTCTTATTATTTTGAGGAATGTTTCTCCAATACCTAGTTTGTTGAGAGTTTTTAACATGAAAAGATATTGAATTTTTTCAAAAGCCTTTTCTGTATCTATTGAGATAATCATGTGGTTTTTGTCTTTAGTCCTCTTTATGTAATTGATGACATTTATTGATTTGCATATGTTGAACCAACCTTGCATTCTGGGTATAAAGCCAACTTGTTCGTGGTGAATAAGCTCTTTGATGTGCTGCTGGATTTGGATTTGCCAGTAATTTATTGAGGATTTTTGCATCAATGTTCATCAGGGATTTTGACCTGAAGTTTTCTTTTTTTTGTTGTATCTCTGCCAGATTTTGGTATCAGGATGATGCTGGTATCATAGAATGAGTTAGGAAAGAGTCCTTCCTCTTCAATTTTTTGGAATAGTTTCAGTAGAGATAGTACCAGCTTCTCTTCTTACCTCTGATAGTATTCAGATGTGAATCCATCTGGTCTTGGGATTTTTTTGGTTGGTAACCTATTTATTACTGCTTCAATTTCACAACTCATTATTGGTCTATTCAGGGACTTGATTTTTTCCTGGTTCAGTCTTGGGAGGGTGTATTTGTCCAGGAAATTGTCTATTTCCTGTTTGTATTTCTGTGGGGTCAGTGATGATATCCCCCTAATCATTTCTTATTGTGTTTATTTGATTCTTCTCTTTTTTCATCTTTATTAGCCTAGTGAACGGTGTATCTATTTCTTTTTTAAAAGCTCCTGGATTTGCTAATTTTTTAAAGGGTTTCCCGTGTCTCTATCTCCTTCAACTCAACTCTGATCATGGTTATTTCTTGTCTTCTGCTAGGTTTGGGGTTTGTTTGCTCTTGGTTCTCTAGTCCTTTTAGTTGAGATGTTAGGCTGTTAACTTGAGGTCTTTCTAGCTTTTTGATGTGGAAATTTAGTGCTATAAATTTCCCTCTTAACACCGCTTTAGCTGTGTCCCAGAGATTCTGGTATGTTGTCTCTTTGTTCTCATTAGTTTCAAAGAACTTCTTAATGTTTGCCTTTATTTTATTTACCCAAGAGTCATTCAGGAGCAGGTTGTTCAATTTCTATGTAGTTGTATGGTTTTGAGTGGATGTCTTAATCTTGAGTTCTAATTTGATTGTACTGTGGTCTGAGAGACCATTATGATTTCAGGTCTTCTGCGTTTGCAGAAGAGTGTGATCACTTTCTACTATGTAATCCTATTATGTGGCCAATTTTAAAGTAAGTGTTGTGTGGCTATGAGAAGAGTCTATATTCTGTTGTTTTGGGGTAAAGAGTTCTGTATATGTCTATTAGGTCCATTTGGTCAAGTTCAGGTTCTAAATATCTTTATTTTCTGTCTCAATGATCTGTCTAATATTGTCAGAGGGGTGTTAAAGTCTCCCACTATTATTGTGTGGGTGACTAAATCTCTTTGTAGGTCTCTAAGAACTTGCTTTCTGAAGCTGGGTGCTCCTGTATTGGGTGCATATATATTTAGGGTAGTTATCACTTGTTGAATTGAGCCCTTCACCATTATGTAATGCTCTTCTTTGTCTTTTTTTATCTTTGTTGGTTTAAAGTCTGCTTTTTAGAAACTAGGGTTGCTACTCCTGCTTTTTACTGTTTTCCATTTCCTTGGTAAATTTTCCCTTATCCCTTTATTTTGAGCCTATGTGTGTCTTTGCACGTGAGATGGGGCTTTTGAAGACAGTATATTGATGAGGCTTGACTCTTTATCCAGCTTGTTTTTCTGTGTCTTTTAATTTGGGCATTTAGCCCATTTATATTTAAGGTTAGTATTGTTATGTGTAAATTGTATCCTGACATCATGATGCTAGCTAGTTATTTTGCAGACTTGTTTTGTGGTTGCTTCATAGTGTCACTAGTCTGTGTACATCAGTGTGTTTTGTAGTGGCTGATGATGGTTTTTTTCTTTTAATATTTAGTGCTTCCTTCAGGAGCTCTTGCAAGGCAGATCTAGTGAGGATGAATTCCCTGAGCATTTGCTTTTCTGAAAAGAATCTTCTTTCTCCTTTGCTTATGATAAGCTTAGTTTGGCCAGATATGAAATTCTGGACTGGCAATTCTTTTCTTTAAGAAGTTGAATATTGGCCCCCAATCTCTTCTGGCTTGCAGGGTTTCCAATGAGAGGTTCACTATTAGTCTGATGGGTTTTACCTTGTAGGTGACCTAGCTTTTCTCTCTGGTTGCCTTTAACATTTTTTCTTTCATTTTGACCATGGAGAATCTCATGATTATGTATCTCAGAGTTGATCTTCTCATAGAATATCTTACTGGGGTTCTCTGCATTTTCTGAATTTGAATGTTAGCCTGTCTTGCTAGGTTGGGGAAGTTCTCCTGGATGATATACTGAAGTACGTTTTCCAACTTGGTTCCATTCTTCCCATCTGTTTCAGGTACCCCATTCAGTCGTAGGTTTGTTCTCTTTCCATAATCCCATAATTCTCAGAGGTTTTGTTCATTCCTTATTCTTTTTTCATTATTATTTTCTACCTCTCTTATTTCAGAAAGATAGTCTTCAGGCTCTGAGATTCTTTCCTCCACTTGGTCTATTCTGCTATTGATACTTGTGATTGCATTGTGAATTTCTCTTGTTGTATTTTTCAGCTCCATTAGGTCAGTTATGTTCCTCTCTAAATTGGTTATTCTGGCTATCAGCTCCTGCATTGTGTTATTATGATTCTTAGCTTCTTTATATTGGGTTAGCACATGCTCCTTTAACTCAGCAAAGTTAGTTATTACCCACCTTCTGAAGCCTTATTTCTGCCAATTCGTCCGTCTCAGCCTCAGCCTAGTTCTGTTGAAATCATCTGGAGGAGAGGCACACTGGCTTTTTGAGTTTTCAGTGTTTTTGCATTTATTCCTTCTCATCTTTGTGGGTTTATCTACCTTTGATCTTTGAGGTTGCTGACCTTTGAGTGGGGTTTTTGTGGGGTCTTTTTTTGTTGATGTTGTTGTTTCCTGTTTGTTTTGTTTTGTTTTAAGACAGAGTCTTCCTCTGACACCCAGGCTGGAGTGCAGTGGCACAATCTCAGCTCACTGCAACCTCCATCTCTCAGGTGGAAGTCATTCTTCTGCCTCAGCCTCTTGAGTAGCTGAGGTTACAGGCATGCACCACTACACCCAACCAATTTTTGTATTTTTAGTAGAGACAGCATTTCACCATGTTGGCCAGGCTGGTCTTGAACTCCTGACCTCAGGCGATCCACCCACCTCAGCCTCCCAGAGTGCTGGGATTACAGGCATGAGCCACTGCCTAGCCTCTGTTTGTCTTTCTTTTAACAGGCCACTCCACCATAAGGCTGCTGTGGAGGCTAGGGCCCCCCAGTGGAAGATATCACCCAGTCAGGAGAAAGAGGATCAGGAACCCACCCAGTGAAGCAGTCTGGTTGCTTCTTGGTAGAGCAGGCATGTTTCACTGGGGGGTGACCCTTCTTTGTAGACCGTCTGTATTTTCCTCAGCCAGCCGGGTAGAATGACTGAGTTAGGGAACCTCAGAGATAGCACTGCCCCTCACCCAGGGATCTCCCTCCCAGGAAGAGATCTCTGTCCACAGAACCGAAGACCCCCTCCTAGTGAGGAGGAGTGAGTCGGGCCCCAGTTAAAGACGCAGTCTGGCCATGATCTGGCAAGGCAGCTGCACTGCACTGTGGGAGGGCCCCTCTTCATCTCCACAGCTGAGAGTAGGGAACTGCGGATAGGGCAGCTGCTCCTCCCCCTGGGAGTTCTCTGCTAGGGAGAGATCAGAGCTCTGTCCGTGGACCCAAGGACCTGCCCACTGAGGAGTAGTATGTCAGGGCCCTGGTTAAAGAAGTAGTCTGGCCCCAGTCTGGCAAGGCCACAGCATTGCACTGTGGGGGGGCCCTCCTTGTCTGGACTATCTGCACTCTTCACAGCCTGCAAACTGGAACAGCTGTTTCCCCCAAACCGCAGAGATAGCAGCCACTCTCCCCATTGGATCTCCGTCCTGTCCCTGGTGGATTTCAGCCCTCTGCCATTGGCTGGCTGGGATTCCAAGCCAGTGGGTCTTAACCTGTGAGATGCTGTGGAAGTGAGGCCTACAGAAGGACGCTGCTTGGCACCCTATATTCAGCCCCCTTCCTGTGGATGTGTATGGGCAGATTTTCCACGTTGGTGGGGATCCTTGGGCTGGAGCATGCAAAACTCCTGGGTCTCTGTGTGCACCTGAGTGGCTGTTTTGCAGACTCCACACAGCTCTGTGTACTGGACCCACAGCCCTGGTGGCGTGGGCTTACGAGGGGATCTCCTGCTCCACAGGTTGCAAAGATTCGTGGGAGAAGCATGGTTTCCCAGGTGGGGTTTCACAATCACTCACTACCTTCCCTGGCTGGGCTGGAGGATTCCTTTGGCTCCATGCTGTTTACTGTTGGGCTGTTGTCCCCCCTCCCCAACCCCACTGTTTCTCCTCACTCTCCTTGAATCCGAGCTGCTTGCCTATTCATTCCCAATACAAGAACCCGGATATTTCAGTTAAAGGTGTTGAATTCACTAGCCCCTTTTCATTCTTCTCCGGGAGTGTCGTGGACTGCAGCTACTTCTAATCGATCATCTTAGCCCTCCATAATCAAGTATTTTTAAAGCGTACTTGACTTGCAGTTCTCTATTCAATTTAAAATTAACATCATATCCTTTTACTTTGCCTTGACTCACAATTTTCAAGTCTTTGTTAAAATAACTTTGGATTGTGTACGCAAGTTATTGTTATCAAATCTTCTTTGTCCCTTTTGTTCTCCACTTGACTGAATATTGAAAATATTCACAGATCTTAAGCTGAGGAACTTACCTAAACTGTTCTTTACAAAGGTGACAAAATTATAATGAATCAATCTGCACATTTCTGTAGTTTAACAGAAATTCAAATAATCAAATCTGCTCTCCTAAGAAAAGATTTTCTTGGATCACTCATCTTCAAACATGCTTAACATTAATAAGCAGCCTGTATCCTGTTTCTAGAAATACTTTATGATAGACTTCAACTTCAATCATTGAATGTTCTTTTGCCACATTTTTTTCCACGTCCGCCTTACCTACTGCTCATTTTCCATTCCAGGATGCAATTTACAACTCCCCTTTCTCTTGCACTTCTACATATGTCACATGACTAGGAGTTGCCTCTGAATGGGTGTAAAAAGACACCTATGGGGGAATGGGGATAATTAGATGTCTGCATGCACTGGCCACTGAGGGAATTTGAAGATATAGTAATTAAAATTCCTTTATGAATAAATAACAAACAAGATATAGTAATTAAAATTCCTTTATAAATAAATAACAAACAAGAATTAAAAACTGGTTCACAATCTCCCTCACCAGAACCAAGTCCTCCTTTACCCTACACTGATGCAGCCTAGGGAGGGGTCTTCACCTGTTGGATGTTCTCTCCTGAGGCTACAAATCTTGAATAAATGTCTCAAGGACAGCAGTACTGGCATCCGACCAGACTCTGCCATGACATGGCCTTGACTGTGATTCCTCTTGTCTTCCCAGACTCTTGGTCCTGCCCACTTTCTAACCCTCAGTCTCTAGCCTCCTTTTGATCTGCTCATTATGAGCTTACAACATCCTTTAAGAAAATCGTTCATTTCTGTTGCATGTAACCAATAATGCTGTTGATACAACAAGTTTCTCATCCTGAATGCTGCTATCTCAATCTGGAAAAATCTCATTCTATTAACTTTATGCTAATTATTCCCATATTCATATCTTGATAGCTCTTCTTATGTTTCTTGAACACTTCAAATTTAATATATCCGTGAATGAATTCACTGTGCCACCTTGCCCGCAGCATGCTTTTCCTGCAATAGGTACTGTTGTAGTGAGTTAGTGGAATCACAATTTACCCAGTGTAAAGCCCAGAAACCTATAAGCTGTCCTGATGTATCCCCCTCTTTTAACTTCCAGAGTCAATCCGACCTTAATCCAGGAGACTTCTTAAAACAGCTCCATTATGTATGACAAGAGTGAGTGTCAAAAGATGGGCCGAATAAGAGAGGTCTAGAAACTTTCTGAAAACTATGACTAGATACTTACTGTGTTCTAGGTATATTACTTCTGAGTTCAACAGAGAAAACAGCACTAATTTCATCTTGGAGTTTTCCACCATTTTTACTGCCCCCACGTTATTACTTAAGGTTGCTGGTATAAGATTTAGGAAGATTTCAGAACACAAGATTTAGGAAGTACAAATTGATAAGGCCCCCATAAGCATCAATCAGAATTCAATCTTTAGCCCTCAAATACATACAAATGTGTAAGGTCTCTTACATAAACACTCACATACACACCACATGAACTTTATGAAAACATTCATTTTAATTTCAAATAAAATGTATGCTTCAATTATATATATACATATATATAACATTATCTTACTTTTTCAGAGCCAGATCATGTTTTATAATGATTGTATTAAAAGTTTTGTGAGTTCTTATTCAAGAGAAAAATTGGGAAAAGTCCACGCTGGTCTGATATGTCATCTAGAAGAGGCTGCAGAGCTGGTAGTGCTGGATACTAGTAACTCTCGAACAAAAGCTGTACTAGGGGCACTGCTTACCCTTTATGTTCACTGCAGAGATATAGTGATAAATTTACTACTTAAAAATATCTTCAATGCAGAGGATTTTGAGTGGACAAGGTAGGTGGATCTAAATTATAACTACATACAATAACTTCTCACAAATATATCTTTAGATAAATTGATTCTCTACCTCACACTTTGTCAAACTCGAGTTTTAATTTTGGGGGCTTTACCAAAATTCTAAGCAAACCAATCTGAGTACATTAGTCCCCCTTTATCTGCAGTTTCACTTTCCAGTTTCAGTTACTGTGGTCAATTGTGGCCCAAAAATAAGTGAGTATTTTACAATAAGATATTTAGAGAGGCAGATCATGTTCACATGACATGTGAATGTGAGTATATTTTTCTACTGTTCTATTTTATTATGTCATCGTTGTTCATCTCTTACTGTGCCTCATTTATAAATTAAGCTTTATTATAGTTATTTATGTATAGGAAAAGTCATAGTATGGTATATAGAGGGTCTGGAACTATATGTGGTTTGAACTATAGGTATCCTCTGTTTGGGCAGCAGCAGAAGGGGGGTCCAGAAATATATCCCATGCAGATAAGGGGCGATTACTGTACCCTACTACTGCTTTTCCTTCTTTCTCTTTTCTACTGTCCCTCTACCTAATTTTTACTTCTTTCTGCTTTGTCTTCCTGACCTGATTAGGCCCTTTTGATAGTTACATTCTCGCATTTCCATCTAGACAGAGGGCAGTATCTTTCCATGGGCAGTCAGAGCTCTACCTCAAGCCTCTTCTTTCCACTGTGCTGTTAATTCTGGAACAGACTGAGGGGAAACAAACTGAAGAACATTTCCAGCCAGCTCCCTAACTCAAAACTGCCTTCTTCCTACCTGGAGTCAATTAGTAAAATATGAAAGTATAGAAAAATAGAGCCATTCTCACTTTTGGTGAGAAGAGATTGAGCATCAAGCTCCGATAATAAATGTACAGTTAGCATAAATTCTGCAGTTAGCATAAAAGTCCTGATTTTAGGTATGACAGTTTCCTTTAAACTCTAGAAAAAGAAGTAGACAGAGGCTTAAGTATATAACTGAGGCCACTGTTGACTATATTTTATCTGAATACTTCATATCTGATATATATTTACATGTTCATTAAAGCATAAATGTATACTTTCTTAACTGCCAAAGAGGATATACGTGTTAATGAACCATTACTCTGGAAAAAAGTCTAGTGCGTCATTATTACTTTTTATTAACTCTTTTTAAAAATGAAAATGAAAAAGAGGAAGAGCATATATAGAAAGGTAAACTGGAAAAGAGAAGATCCTGATAAGACTTTGTAAGTGTCTGAGTTTAGGGCTACAGTTCCCAAACTGTGTGTCAAGGTATCCCAAGCCACCATAGACAATTCACAAGGGCACTGCAAGATATTTTAACCTTTTGAGGGAATCACAGCAATGTACAACATCTGTCAGACACCAAACATACTAACAGCTCAAAATAGTTCTGTTTTAACATCAGATCATGCTACATACCTTTCAGTGACTTCTTATCCCTGCAAAGCTAGGTTTTGGCAGTTGCTCTCATAAAAAGCAAGTATCCCATGAAAATCAGTGTAGCAATCAAGATTGGCAGTATCCAGTCTGATCCCAAGGTTTGATAAGTGGTGCAGTACACAATAGGCATATCTCAGTAACTGGTTATTTAAAAACGAAATAAGGCCAGACATGGTGGCTCACACCTGTAATCCCAGCACTTTGGGAGGCTGAGGCCAGTGGATCACTTGAAGTCCAGAGTTGGCGACCAGTCTGGCCAACATGGTGAAACCCTGTCTCTACTAAAAATAAAAATTAGCTAAGCATGATGGTGCACACCTATAATCCCAGCTACTCAAAGGCTAAAGCAGGAGAATCACTTGAACCCAGGAGGTGGAGATTGCAGTGAGCTGAGATCGTGCCACTGCACTCCAACCTGGGTGACAGAGCGAGACTCCATATCAAATAAATTAATTAATTTAATTTTTAAAACATTTAATGAAATAATTTTTTTCTTTCAATTCATTTGTGTACCTTGTTTCAAGCAACCTACTAAATCATTAAGACAAAAATACTTATTAAACTGTTTTGGACCTAAAATTAAGAAAAGAAACTGTTAGATATTCCTTTTGGTCTAGGGTCATCATGAAAATATTACTGAGTTACTAAGTGTGCAGTGAACTAAGAAAGTTTGAGAAGCTCTGTTATAAGGGAATACTAATAGAAAGGCAAAGGCTCTGGAAATTGATTTGCTATCAAAATAATGATTTAGCACTTTACTTGAATCATAAAACAAATACTCGTCCTTAGGATAACAGAATTTCTTCTTTAAAAAACATTTTCTTCCACAAGTATTATACTTTTCTCTTTCTTATGGATATATGCTCTCCCATCTGAGACTTTGCAAGGTAGTTGCTTATAATTTTAAATTTTTCTTTTATTTTTAATTTAAATTTATTTTTAAAATTTACTCACTTTTCCAGATTTCTTTATAATATTCCCTGTTGTTCCAGAAAAGATTTAAAAGGGCTTACAAGGATATGCACACTACTACATGATAGCATACGTTGAGAGTGAGTGGAATGAGTGAAAAAAGGCAAACAAAGGCAAAAGCTAGTGCCTGTGTAAGAGCTTTAATGAATAAATTCTGCGAAGATAGTGTGCCTGCCTCCACTTGTAATTCAAAATCAAAACAGCACTAAACAATTAAAAATGTGTAGGAATGAGTTTTCGCTATGTTTTAATATTTAAAAAAGTAAAATTATTTACAAAATATTGTTTGATAGTTTTCCATTGATAGTACCCAAATGTGTTTATTTTGAGAATTGAGTTAGCACTAATTGGGATATAAAATAGAGTCAAGAATTCATGCCACAAAGGTTTCATACCACAAAGGTTTTGTAACTCAAAACCTTCTAGAGGTGAACATTTATGGTTAGCTACACAATTCACAATTCACAGTGCTCATGATATAAATGCAAATCATTTTCTACAAAGTTCAATTTGTTTTGATACATAGAACAAATAGCATTTCTCTTAAGTACCCTCATCATAAGGATCCAGATTATGATAAACATCATCTTCAATCACAGTCTTATTGGAAACCATAATAAACTTCAGAGGGATGATTCTTATATAAATCCCCCATTTGGATTGACATCACACCAAAGCAGCATAATCAGCAAGGCCATTAGCCTCAGAGGGAAGTGTGTTCACATGTTTGTATTCTTCAGTTCTATTTCATACCCTAATATGATCAGTCATTGATGAGTTTTATATCACACTTCTCATTTGATTTTAATTTTTTACTTCTTTTTTTAATCAATGCTCCATTTTAAATCCTGATACTGTTTCTGCATGTGAAAAAAATAAAAATAATTTAACCAAATAACATGAACATTTAAAATTTTGTTTTCAGACATTTGCAATATAAATGGAATGAAAAACAAAAATTGTGCTATGTATCTCAAGGAAATGCCAGCTTTACTTATGGCTATGAGTACTTGGGCTGTACCTCAAGATTGGTTATTACACCTCTCACAGACCGATGCTGGCTAACTCTCATGGAAGCACTACACTTGAATCTAGGAGGCTGTCCTGCTGGCCCAGCTGGTACAGGAAAAACTGAGACTGTCAAAGATCTGGCAAAAGTAAGTGGTTTCTCTATCCAGAATAAAAACTTCTTTTTTTCTTTTTCTGTCACACAAATTTTGATAGTATCTTAAATTTACACCATTCCTGCTATTAAGATGTTCATTGCATTAACAAGCACATTCATTAATTCACATATAATTAATTCATCAATGACGTTTTGAATGCCTATTGTGTGCTGGAGCTTAGAATCTCAATAAGCCAACATATGCTTTTTATTCAGTTGGAATACTACTTTACTAACATGTGAATGATTAATATCATTGTGTGTGTGTGTGTGTGTGTGTGTGTGTGACAGAGAGAGAGAGAGAGAGAGAAAGTGAGACTGAGAGGGACAGAGACAGAAAGAGAGAGAGAGAGACAGAGAGAGAAAAGCAGTAATAGTTACTGATGAAAGCAAAGGATATAGTTTGTAACCTAGAATTTTTTCATAGTTTTTTATTCATAGATTTATGTAAAAACATGACCTTAATGCTCTATAAACTAATCAACTGAACTGTAACAGTATATCTACATTTATACTATTATATTGAGTTTTGTGAATCTCTAAATTTGATTTTTAATTCATCTCCATCTTGCAAAAGTTTTCTCAAAAACATAGACATTTTATTACTCTCGCAGTTTTAACATTAGTATTTTGTGTCGTAATTCAAGAAAGATATTAAAATATTTTTGTTTCCCAGTCCTTAGGCAAACATTGTGTGGTCTTCAACTGTTTTGAGGATCTGGATTATAAGGTAAAGCTTAAACATATGTGTCAGGAAGAAATATTGTACACATAAAACATAAAACAATTCATTGAAGAATAAAAGAACAAGAAAAATATTTATCTGAGGCAAACATGAAGTATTAACAGAACTTTAAATGCTATTATTTCTTTTAAACTAATGGACTAGAAACCTAGAATATAATAGAAATTTAAAACATTATATATGTTGCTTTTATTCAGGTAAACTACTCCTTAAGACAGTGGTTTTCAAACTTTTCAACAGTTGGATTCTTTTCAATAAAAAAATCTTACGTGGAACATGAATATATAAAACTATTAAGAGTACTGCTTTATTAACATACATTTATTTTAAGTCCTAACCCCATACATTTATTTACTGAAAAGGTAATAATTAAGACAAGATTATGATTAACACAAATATTTGAGAGTTTATATAGATGATGATTACAAGTTCATATCAGTCTTGTTTTGTTTGCACATTATCTGACATATAACATTCTGAAATATGTCTCTTACAAATCTACTCAAAGTTTCAAAATACTGCAATTTGTTTTGCATGTTAAGTTCAAACATTATACATTTTATTGCTGTCATTTTATTTGTGTTCAAAGCATGTTACCTCTGAGATCCTGCATTTCCAATTTGTGCTCATTTAGTACATTAAAAATATCAACATAAATAAGCTGATCAGTTATTATTTTTAAGATACTTACCAAATAGACTCTTGCCTCCTTCCTGGAAACCAGCAGTGGGGCCTATGAGGGCTCCACATGAGTGAGGCCAAAAAGCCTGCTAATTAAGATAAATAATATTTAATGCAATATTTTAAAAGTCGAAATTAATGCCCCCAAACGTCCCATGAACAAAATACCAAAATTTTAAATTAAGACAAGATCTGATTCCTGCTGCTCAGTGGAAGGAACCATCTTCTATATCCTTCTCGGTATGAGGCTCTCTCTTACTCATTCCCATTCCCACTTCCTTTCCTCTTTGCCATACCTAGCAATAGAGTTCAGGCATCCCTCAGCTTGCATTCAGCCCACAGAAGTTAGACCTGTTAATATTTTTGTTTGTTTTGTTGCTTTGTTTTAGTTGCTAACATTTACAAACCAATAGATTTCAATCCCAGACTTTCAGCCTCTCACAGAGCACTGGGTGCACCTGGCCAGCCTGGGCCTGCACTCTGGCAAGTGGCAGAAGCCCAGCAGCAGCTGCGTGGTTTAGCTGGGCCTGCTGCAGTCTTGCCTTATCTGGGCCTGTGGTTCAGTCTTTTGCATTGTCCACCAGCTGCCTGCCACTAAGCCATAAAGCATCTTTGCCTGATCCAGAAAAGGCAGCCCCAGATTCACACACTTTACGCCCGTCTGCCAGAAAGTTGTTCTGAAGACTCTGCCCCAGGGTGCAGCTCTTTGAGGGAAATGGCTGTCCAGGGAGGGGTCTGGTGCATCTCTGTACAATCCATAAGAAGCTGTGGCCCTGTCTTTACGGTCCCTGTGAGGATCAGAGTTTGCTCTGCTGAGTGTTTGGGCTTTTAGAAGGGAAAGGCAGAGTAGTTGACTTGTCTAGCATCTAAGCAGCTGCTGCTTTCAACCCTATAAAAATGCCTAGAAGGGGGAAACGCAAAAGGCCTTTGCTTGGTTTGGGTAGCATGGGGAGAACATGTACAAATTAACATCCCAGTAAATTTTCTCACCATTATAATAATTTTACTAATCAATCTTTTTTTTTTTTTTTTTTAAGATAGTGAGAAAATTCTTCTTTGGACTAGTTCAGTCAGGAGCTTGGAGTTGTTTCGATGAATTCAATCTAATTGATTTGGAAGTTCTCTCTGTCATTGCCTCACAGATCCTAACAATTAAGGCTGCAAAAGATGACTATTCTGCCAGGTACTTGTTGAATGTGTTTAAGCCTTTTGAATTGAAATCTGATGCACACTTACTGTTTAGTTAATTATTGTTAAATATTTTTCCCCAATAAGTGTTTAGGTCTTTCAGGTGTGTGTGTGTGTGTTTTTTAAAGCACATATCAAAAGGAATGGCAGTTATCTTGAATGTTTCCATTACTTGGCAAATAATGTGAATATATTTATAACTCTAATTTTCAGGCCAGCTTAGAGGTATCCAAATTCTTGCCCAAGCTTTGGAACAGTCTCCTGAGCTACCAGGACACTGATGCAAATATATTTTAATTATTTTTTCAGCTTAAATTCTCATATTATCTTTTTATCTTAGAATATTGCATTTGAAGAACCCAAACAAATGCTGCTTTTTTTCATTTCCACATTTTTTAAACCTTTATTTTAAGTTCAGGGCCACATGTGCAGATTTGTTATATAGGTAAACTGGTATCACGGGGATTTGTTATACAGATTATTTCATCACCCAGGTATGAACTAGTACCCACTAGTAAAGTTTTCTGATTGTCTCCCTCCTCCCACATTCCACCCTCCAGTAGGCCCCAGTATCAGTTGTTCCTCACTGTAAGTCCATGTGTTCTCATCACTTAGCTCCCACATACAAGTGAGAACATGAGGTATTTGGTTTTCTACTCCTGCATTAATTTGCTTTGGATAATGGCCTCCAGTTCCATCCATGTTCCTGCAAAGGACATGATCTCATTCTTTTTTATGGCTGCATAGTATTCCATGATATAATATATCACATTTTCTTTATCAAGTCTACCATGGATGGGCATTTGTTTTGAATCCATGTCTTTGCTATTGTGAATAATGCTGCAATGAACATACTCCGGCATGTGTCATTATGATGGAACAATTTGTATTCCTTTGGGTATATAGCCAGTAATGGGATTGCTGGGTCAAATGGTAGTACTGTTTTTAGGTCTTTGAGGAATCGCCCCACTGTCTCTTACAATAATTGAACTAATTTATACTCCCACCAACAGTGTATAAGTGTTCCTTTTTCTCCACAACTTTGCAAGCACCTGTTATTTTTTGATAGCCATTCTGACTGGTGTGAGATGGTGTCTCATTGTGGTTTTGGTTTGCTTTTCTCTAATGAGCAGTGACATAGAGTTGTTTGATTTTTTTTTTTTTTCCAGACGGAGTCTCACTCTGTTGCCCAGGCTGGAGTGCAATGGCACAATCTCAACTCACTGCAGCCTCCGCCTCCCGGGTTCAAGCAATTCTCCTGCCTTAGCCTCCTGAGTAGCTGGGATTATAGGCATGCATCACCATGCCTGGCTAATTTTTGTATTTTTAGTAGAGATGGGGTTTCACCACATTGGTCAGGCTGGTCTCAAACTCCTGACATTGTGATCCACCCTCCTTGGCCTCCCAAAGTGCTGGGATTACAGGCGTGAGCCACTGTGCCCAGCCTGAGCTTTCTTTTTGTATGTTTGTTGCCCGCATATATGTCTTCTTCTGAAAAGTCTCCCTTCATGTCCTTTGCCCACTTTTTAACAGAGTTGTTTGTTTTTTGCTTGTAAATTTGTTAAAGTTGCTTTTAGATTCTAGATATTAGGCCTTTGTCAGATGCATAGTTTGCAAAAATTTTCTTCCATTCTGTGGGTTGTCTGTTTACTCTGTTGATAGTTTCTTTTGCTTTGCAGAAGCTCCTTAGTTTAACTAGATCCCATTTGTCAATCTTTGCTTTTGTTGCCGTTGCTTTTGTCAATTGAAAGAATTCATCATGAAATCTTTGCCTGTTCCTATATCCAAAATGGTACTGCCTAGGTTGTCTTCCAGGGTTTTTATAGTTTTGGGTTTTACATTTAAGTCTTTAATCCATCTTGAGTTGATTTTTGTATATGGTGAAAGGAAGGGGCCCAGTTTCAATCTTCTGCATCATTTGTTGAATAGGGAGACTTTTCTCCATTGCTTTTGTCATGTTTGTCAAAGATCAGATGGCTGTATGTGTGCAGCCTTATTTTGGGGCTCTCGATTCTGTTCCATTGGTCTATGTGCCTGTTTTTTGTACCAGTACCATGCTGTTTTGGTAACTGTAGCCTTGTAATATAGTTTGAAGTTGGGTAATGTGATGCTTCCAGCCTTATTCTTTTTGGTTAGGATTGCCTTGGCTTTTCAGACTCATTTTGGTTTCATATGAATTGTAAAATAGTTTTTTCTAATTCTATGAATTAAAATGTCATTGGTAGTTTGATAGGAATAGCATTGAATCTATAAATTACACCAGACAGTATGGTCATTTTAGCAATATTGATTCTTCCTGTTCATAAGAATGGAATGTTTTCCCATTTTCCATTTGATCAGTGTTTTGTAGTTTTCCTTGGAAGAGATCTTTCACCTCCCTCGTTAGCTGTATTCCTAGGTATTTTATTGTTTTTGTGGCAACAGTAAATGAGATTGTGTTCCTGATTTGGCTCTTGGCATGGCTGTTGTTGGTGTGTAGGAATGCTAGTGATTTTTGTGCATTGATTTTGTATCCTGAGACTTCACTGAAAGAAGCTTTTGGGCCATGACGATGGGTTTTTCTAGATATAGAATCATGGCATCTGCAAACAGGGATAGTTTGACTTCCTCTCTTCCTATTTGGATGCCCTTTCTTTCTCTTGCCTGATTGCTCTGGCCAGGACTTCCAAGACTATGTTGAATAGGAGTGGTGAGAGAGGGCATACTTGTGTCAGTTTTCGAGGGAAATGCTTCCAGTTTTTGCCCGTTCAGTATGGTGCTGGCTGTGAGTTTGTCATAAATGACTCATTATTGGTGTTGGCCCTGAGTTTGTCATAAATGACTCATTATTTTGAGGTATGTTCCTTCAATACCTAGTTTATTGAGAGTTTTTAACATGAAGGATATTGAATTATATCAAAAGCCTTTTCTGCATCTATTGAGATTATCATGTGTTTTTTTGTCTTTAGTTTTGTTTATGTAATGAATATATTTATTAATTTGCATATATTGAACCAACCTTGCACCCCAGGCATAAAGCTTAGTTAATAGTGGTGGATAAGCTTTTTGATATGCTGCTGGATTCGATTTGCCAGTATTTTGTTGAAGATTCTTTCATTGATGTTCATGAAGGATATTGGCCTGAAGTTTTTTGTTGTTATTGTGTCTTTGCCAGGTTTTAGTGTTAGGGTGATGCTGTTCCCACAGAATGAGTTACAGAGGAGTCCCTCCTCCTCAATTTTTTAGAATATTTTCAGTAGGAATGGTACCACTCAGCTCTTCTTTGTATATCTGATAGAATTTGGTTGTGAATGTGTTTGGTCCTGGGCTTTTTTTGGTTGGTAGGCTATTTATTACTGATTACATTTTGGAGTCCGTTATTGGTCTGTTCAGGGCTTCAACTTCTTTCTGGTTCAGCCTTGGGAGAGTATGTATGTTTAGGAATTTATCCATTTCTTCCAGATTTTCTAGTTTGTGTGCCTAGAGGTGTTCATAATATTACCTGATGGTTATATGTATTTGTTTCCACATACATTTTTTTTTTTTTTAAGGCAGACGTCTCACTCTGTTGCCCAAGCTGGAGTCCAATGGCATGATCTCAGCTTACTCCAACCTCTGCCTCCCAGGTTCAAACAATTCTTATGCTGGTATTACAGGTGGCACCACCACGCCCAGCTAATTTTTGTATTTTTAGTAGAGGTGGGGTTTTACCATGTTGGCCAGGCTGGTCTCGAACTCTTGACCTCAGTGTGATCTGCCTGCCTCGGCCTCCCAAAGTGCTGGAATTACAGGCATGAGCCACCATGCCCAGCAAGATAAAAGCAAAGTGGGTATACTGGCCACACACCTGAAGAGCCCTCTTGTCTTATTACTCTGAATTAATGTGCTTTTATTGAAAAACTCTGTAATAACAGTATTTATTAGTAATGCTAATGTTCAGTAATAAAAGCAAAAATTTTTTCTCTTTAGGTAATTTTAGTACTCATACGATTTATGGACATATAAAATTGTATTATAATCTAATATTTTTAATACAAGCTAATGGATACTAACTTGTGGCTCTCCTCTCATGGATTTTGTTCAAACTGTTAAAGCTAGTATTATAGGACTCATAAATCTATGGATATAGTTGCGGGGGGGCAGTCACAGTAACATTTCACAGACTCTTTGCTACACCTCAGCCTCTACAAAGTTTTCCCCATTTATGTCCAGTGAGTTCCCCTATGTTTTGTCCCAATTGTTTTCCTGTTTTGACCACCCTCTTTGGTATCAGCTGTCCAAGAAATCACTATAGGATTTCTCCTATTGTCTCTACCACTGGTGCTGATTGTAGGACACTGATGTTCATGCCAAGCATTCTATCTCATAGTGGTTCCAGAGTTTTTAAACAGGCTAGGGACACTTGGGAGACAGGCTGTGTTCCATGCTGAAGCAGGATGTCTGTGCTGTGCCCCATTCTGTGTTCTACTATATCTTCCAGGCAGAGCTCTTTTCTTCCCTAAGAGTCTCCCCAGGTTCCTTTTACTATGTAAGTCAACTCATTCAGCTAGGTATTTTCCAGCCTCAGGTCCCAGAAACATCTTTGGACATGATCAAGTACATCTAAATCCCAGCAGGGGTGACAACTTTGGCTCAGCATGAGCCTCCTATTTCTTCTTTTTTCTCTCACCATTGTTTTTTCCAGTGTGCTCTGTTTGCATTTAAATGTAACACAGTCTTAATAAAGTTTCCAAACTCACTTATAGTTTTAACATACTTTGGACTAGAGAAAACAGTGCTAGTGATGAATACTATAATGTCTTTTAGATTTGTACTGGAAGGAAAAGAAATTCGTATCAATATGTCTTGTGCAGTATTTATCACCATGAATCCCAGGTGAGTATCAGTGAATATAGCGGGAACAGACACAGACAAAAAATCATTTTCTTAAATCTTATCTACAGATGGAGTTGCTTGACATTTGCATCTGTCCATGCATCTGCTTCCACCATCCTCTGAAAACTTCCATTCCCCACACCATTTATGAACAGCTGCACTCTGCACCTGTTCGTATGGATAAGGATAATCTCACATTCATTAAGCTGCTGATGAAGACATATTTTTACTTCATGGATACCCAGAGAGAAAGGAAAAAGGGTCAGCAGTTTTTCACAAAGAGGACACAGGCAGAAAAACATCTGATGAGAGTGGCAGGAGGAATAAGACAATAGTGGTTGCAGGGAGTGGAGGTTGGGCAGATTCAGTAAATATCTGATTGAATGCTGTAATAGCCCAGAGAATCAGAGGGAACTAATAAGAGGTAAATTGTGGGAGGGGGAACAGGAAGAAAATATGATAAACCAGGAAGCTCTGTAAGATGAAAGGTTACAATGAAAACTATCTCATAAACTAATTTTCAGATAAAGGTCACATAGAACACCAATATGATTATTTTGGGGAAAAGTATGTGATTCCTTATTTGAAAAATTGAAAAGTGGTGTTTTCATTGTTTGTTTTTCTTTTCCTTTTCAGATACAAAGATGGAGTAGAGCTCCCAGATAACTTAAAATCTCTGTTTCGCCCAGTGGCAATGATGGTGCCCCATTATCAAATGATTGCTGAAATAATATTATTTTCATTTGGTTTCAAATCTGCAAAGTCACTCTCTGGAAAGTTAACTAACCTTTATGAATTAGCGCGCAAACAGCTCTCACAACAGGTAAATAGCTACTTTTCTCAAAATATTTAAAGGTGATTATATAAAAATAACTTTAAGTAATACTTTTCTGGTATTGGTCCAGGGATGACCTGGGACTATACCAAAGAATGGAGCTAGAATTCCTATCAACACATCAAAATAATGGAACTAGAATTTCCATCAACATGTAAAGTCCATGTATGAGCTTCGTATAAGGCAAACTGTAAAATCATTCAAGATTCTAAGTCTTTCCTCCAAGATCTGGAAAGAGTAATTGAGCGTTTGTTATTTTTAAATTACCGACTACTTTTTTCCATACAAGGAAGTTAATATCTAAAGCAATTATTCTCAAACTTTATTGTATACCAGAATCATTTGGAGGATTTGTTAAAACACAAAATGCTGGGCCTTACTCCCGAATTTCTAATTCTGTACATCTGGTGTGGGGTTCGAAAATTTGTGTTTCAGACAAGTTCTAAACTGTTACTGATGCTGCTGATCTAGGTTCTACACTTTGACAATTATTGTTCTAGCATATGCCAGAGTATTTGTTGCTAATGCAAAATGGTTTGGACAGCTAACCACATTTTCTCCAAAAGTCCTCCTCTTTTAATTTTCTTTCAATTTATCTCATTCTAGTTCAGAGAAAACTTAATTCAGATACTGATATTTCTTAACACTTTTAATATTTGTTAGTCTTTAAGAGTGAGACTTTAGGAGCATCACTCTGGGAGATAAATGAGAGCATTAGCAGTATAACCAAGGGTTTTTTGGATTCATATCACTGTTTCCCTGCATAGCACAGATTACCTGTAATTTACCTATATACTGTATGTGTTTGTTTTCACATTTTTTCTTTAGAAACTTTAATAATTCAAATATTTTAATGTTTGATAGGATCATTATAATTTTGGCTTGAGATCTCTGAAGATAGTTTTAATAATGGCTGGAACGAAGAAACGGGAGTTTAAATGGTCAGTTGAATTTTGAATTGTTAGGTCAAAGGGCAGTTGTATATTGCTGGGAAAATAATTTGTAGAATTACAGGTGATGATGCCAAGTTAAAACAGGGAGTCCCCTAGACTGTCATAGTAAAGTAAGGCAGAGATTATTTAAGAATATGAAAGAAGAGTAAGAAAAAATGCACAAAATCAGAGTACTTTTTCCCAATAGAGAGCCTATTCTTTAAAAAAAAAAAAAAAAGTGTTTTACATAATAAAAGATACAATGGAACAAAAGACCTTATTTAGAAGAACAATAACTCAATGAGAAATGTAAAGCCTATATGAATATACCTATGTGACAAATGTGTAAAACCCAAATGAGGAAAACTTTAAAACAGGATTGAAAGAAATGAAAATGTATTTAAATGAAATAATATACCACATTAATAAAATCATAACATCTTAAAGGACTTAACATCATAATGATTTAAATACTCTAAACATTAATTTACAAATGGAAATGCAATCTCAGTAAAATATTAAAAGGATATTTAGTTTGTTAATTTGCTGGTTTTTAGGCAAGCTGGTCCTAAAGTTCACATGGAAAAATGAGACTAGCTAGAAAAATATTAAAAAGCAAGAGCAATGAAGGGAAGATATCCCTTTATATATTAAGACATATAACAAAGCTTCAATAATTAAAACACTGTGGTACTGGCTCATGAGTAGAAAAGCAAACCATTGGAACAGTATAGAAAGTCCAAAAATAGAACTATATGCTTTGGGCATTTATTATATCATAAATCCATAGGGAAGAATAGACTTTTTAATGAATGCTTTTGGGAAAACTAAACAGCTCAGGATAAAGATCAAGTTGGAACCATTGTCCACATCATTTACTAGGATTAACTCTAAAAGGATAAAATAATTTAAATGTAAAAAATTTAAATGTATTTGAAGAAACTAATGTCCTTTGTTCTTGGAGTATGGAAGATCTTTAAAACTAAGACTCTAAATCTAGAATCCACAACAGAAAAGATTTATAAATGGTCAAAAGTATGTTTTTTGAAGTCAAAAGACAATTGATAAACTAGTGAAAAAATTGTAACTCATATTACACATAGCTTATCCTCTTAATATATAAAGATTTTCTAAACATTTGGGGAAAAAATCAATAGGAAAATGGGCAAAGGACATCAACAGATAGTTCTTGGAAAAAGAAATATAAAAGTGCCTTAAGTATATGAAAGTACACTCAACCCCACTCATAATGAAAGAATGCAAATAAAATGACACTGAAATTCTGTTTTTCACTTAACAGATGGGCAAAAATATAAAGTTGGGCAAAACCTTGGTGAAACTGTAGGGAAGCAGACATGCTTTTTCCTTTCTGGGTAGAAAGGGACAAGATACACCTTTTCATATTGGTATGATTGGGGCTATATTCTTGTACTGCCTATTTTAAATGAAATAAAAAGATAAATATGTTGCAAAAGGATATATCAACTTGTTAACTGTTTCCCTTTTAAAACATAATAATATGGATTGCTTACAGATACATACACATGTAATAAAAAAAGCAAAGGATAGGGGATAAAGCTGTAATAATTTATTTCTTAAAAATAAAAGAACTGAGTCCTATATTGCAAAATGGCCTGTATAATATTGATGGCATGTAAATAGGTGTCTGTTGTTAAATGTTTTATGATTTTTTAATAAAGATAAATAGCACTCATATATGAAACTCAAGTATAGCTCCCTGATGTCCTCAAGTCCTCTGGATTTTATAGTCCTATAGTCACCTAGTTCTTTACATAAGTATTCCAGTGAAAGTAGTACTGCTCACCATTCAAAGCACTTGATTGTCTTCAAATGAAAGGAAATCTAAAGTTCTCATGGGCACCCTTCAATTAGAGTTTCCATTTCCAGTATACAGGAAACTGTCTCCTACCACTGAAAGCAGCTCACTTCTCTCTCTAGTCTGTGCTGCCCTAAATGTGACAGCTCTATTTCTTTGATTCCTTTAAAGCACCACAGAAGCCATGTGATTGTATGAAGATGACTATATTTTAAGAGGGTTGATGAATTTTTTGTTATCAAAGCACAGTGAACAACCAAAAAATTAATATTAGACAATTTTGCTTTTTAAAAGTTTCTTTGCCCTTCTTGACACCAAAATAATAAGTATTGTTCTTACCTGTTTCCTCTTCCCTTCCCTGTCCCTTCCTTTCCTTCTGTCCCACCCTATTCTTCCTAAGGCCTCTGACCATATTTCTTAGCCACCCAAGAATACTACAAGTTTGTCACATTTCCCTAGCATAGTAATTCATCCCTCCCTTTTATTTCTACTTTTTCTTTCTAGATCATGTTGGAAGAACTTAACGTTAATTCTCAAATATACTTTCAGAGTGTTTAAATTAAAACAGAAAGCAGTGTATTAATATCCTTGGGCTGCCTTATAAAATTATGACAAAGTTGTGTCTTAAAATAACAGAAAAGTATTTCCTCACAGGACCTGCGGCCAGAAGTCTGACATCCAGGTTGTGGGTAGGGCTGCTTTCTCTCCAGAGACTCTTGGACAGATTCCATTTCTTGCCTCCTCCAGCTTCTGGTGGTTGCCTGCATTTCCTGGCTTATGACCACAGCACTCTAATCTGTTATTGTTCCTTCAAATTACAGGAAACCTAACGTTTGCAAATAGTCACTAAAGTTATATAACCTTAGCTCTAGTCAATCAGTGTATGGCAGTCACTTGGACACAGTGACTCAAAGGTAAACACGTCGTCACATCACCGACTCCTCTGTGTGTCCCTGCATCTCTTTGTCTCTTATTAGGATACATGTGATTTTATTTACATCTGGATACTCTAGGATAAACTCCTCTTAAAATTCTCAATCACCTCTTTTGCCATATTAAATAGTATTCAGATTCTGGGGATTAAAAAGTGAATGTGCCTTTGTAGGGGGCATTTCCCTTTTAAGGGAAAGAAGCAGTTTTCTCCCTCTTTCCTTTAAAATAATTTTCCAAATCTTTTTGTTTAGAAAACAAACTAATTATACAACAGCTTAAGTCCAAGACCCTTGTGGTAGGAAAGATTTTCTTGGCAACATCTAGAGAATTAACATCTCTTCAAGTATACACTTAAAAGATTTATGATCCTTACCACAATATTGGGCCACAAAATGGGTCTCAACTAATTCCAAAAAAGTGGTATCATGAAGACAATCATAATGGGTACAACAAGGTTACATTAGGTATCTTATTCTTAAATTTTAGTTAGATGTTGACATTAAAACTTTCATTATTTATTCTTAAGCCATGACACATAGACCCATTGGTAATTTTGCATGCCATTTCCAAAATTACTCTTTTTTGTAATATTTTAATGAGGTGTTACCTTTGTAACAGCATATTGTAACAATATTATAATATTTTATTTAAGCTATTTTCTCTCCATATGTATATTTAACACTTGCCCTACTACCAGACATATTGGTCTTCCCTGATTTTTTTCATTTTCCTTTAAGATAAAGCAAGATCTGTCTTGAAAACAAATATTAAAAGGCCATTGTCATTCCCTAGGACCCCAGCAATAAAGTCTGGAACCCTTTTCCATTCTGATGTGGCCCCCTCCCTTTGACTTCAAGTGGACTTTTGCCCTCTCTTTGCCAAAATACATTCAGAAGAAAGACTCAGCGAGGTATTCTCAGGGAAATGTAAATGACTAAAGTCAATTCCAACCCAATATAACTCTCCCATTGTAATAATGGAGTGGTTATAGGAATACAATGAGTACAAAATTACAGATAGGAGGAATGTTTTCGGTTCTATTGCAGTGTAAGGTGACTATATGTAGTTAACAGTATTATATATTTCAAAATAACCTGAAAAGAAGATTTTGAATGTTCTCACAAAGAAATGATAAACATTTGGACACCTTTGCAGGGAAGTTTTCTTCCTTTCTATCTCTAATATAGTATCATAGCATGTATAGTTATTTTTCTTCTGATTACATGTTTATACAATATATACTGAAGTGTTTAGTATGTGAAATATTGTTATTATAGAGTAACATATGTAGTATAACTTATATCAGTAAGCTTTTGTTAAAATTAACAGAAAACTCAATTTGGCTTAAATAGTAGAGGGAACTGTTGTTTTTATCCCATCAGAAAATCCAGAGATGGAGCAGGGTATGATCCCTTTGACTAAGGTTTCAGTTTAATTTGTCTGAGATATTCTCAGTACCACAGTCCTCTATACACTGGCTTGCTTTCAGGCTGGCTTCGTTTTTGGTGGCATGACACCTTCTAATAATAACTGGGGCTGTCCATATTACTGAACTAAAGGCCTGAATTTTACTCTGAGTGGACTCGTCACTTGTCTACCCTTGAGTCACTGTGTCCAAGTGACTGCGATACACTGATTGACTAGAGCTGAGGTTATGTTACTTTAGTGAATATTTGTTATGCCATATACTTGATTTTCCAAACTGTCTTGTAACTTTGGCTTTGACATACAACCTTGGCAAGTCAGACACAGCTGCATTAGGATCTGAACCTGAAGCTAGTGAAAAAAGAAATGGATACACACAGAGTCCATTCTGCTGAGGGTGACAGCAGTGGCAGTAGCTATAGCTATTTACCAGAAATAGCAGAGGCAGTGAACAGTTCTAGTGCCAGCATCAGTCATGTATTGGTATGACAGTCACTGCTATCGGGATCCATTGATGGTGACAGACATGTTTTCCTAAGGCCAGTTCTGTAGATGATTTTGGCCATTGTTCCCAGCTGGATAGCTTGCAAGCCTAGTTCTGGCCCTCCTAGAGATTTTTAAATAAATCAGTGTGTTATTTTTTTATTTTACATTAGCCTAAATTCATTTCTGTTATTTGCAACTAAAAACCCTTGCTGATACAGTACCTTTCCCTGATTCGGTGTCTGGGGATTGGTGTTGCACTTACTGTTCTAGACCAGTCAGAGCCTATTTCTGGAGCTGGGGATCTTATTAATTCCACCCAAACCATATGACTGCTATCCAGTGAGAGAGAGGAGGGAAGGACATTGGAATAGCCACCCCTAAAAAAGTATGTTAGTGGTCTTTAATGTCTGCAAAGCAGACTCGCTAATTTGTTCTCTATGTTTGTTTTCTTCTACCATTAAAGTGATACCAGTGACAGTCTTTCTGAAGCAGATGAAACCTTGATTGTTATCGAGGCTATAAGAGAAGCTAGTTTGCCAAAATGTCCTTCTGAAGATGTCCCACTTTTTGAAAATATTATAGGAGATATTTTTCCAGAAGTGACAGTTTTAAAAGTAAATCAACTTGCCTTGGAGGTAAAAAGACCTTTGAAAATCATCACTGCTTATTTGGATGTGGAATATCAATTAAGAAACTAGATGTGGATTAAAAATATTACAGTTCTTCCTAAATTCTGTATTCATGTGGTAATTGAGGGGGTAAAAACACTTGGAGATATATAGTGCCCCTTGGGGAAAAAAAGAGCTTTCAATACATTATGTCCTAATGGAAATAAGAATGAACCATGTACCTTTAGACAAGGATGATCGTTATATATTTTGTTTCTCAATGTTTTCATCTTTTGAAATGAGGATAATAGTTTCTGTTCTTCCCACTTTGAAAGGGTGCCTAGAGAATCAAATTAGATCAGCGTTATGAAAAAACTTAAATTGTAAATATTCTGTAATTATTAAAATTACATATTATAATGATAAAGCCCTTTGTTGTTTCTTTTATGTCTGTAGCCTCACAGTCATTGCCTTAGTCTAGGTAAGAACTCAGTGTCTCTTGTTAATATTTTTACATAGCTTCCTGCCACACCCTGCATTCCAACATTTTCCCATATGGCCACCAGAGTTATTTTCCTAAAATATACATTTGATCACATTAGCAAAGCAACTGTTGGATTAATATTGCCTGCAGTACAAAATTGAAATTAAGTATTTTGGCATATAATGCCCTTCACAATCTGCTGGACCAGGTTGTTTTTTCAGTATATCCTGTTCTTCCTTCCTCTGTCTCTTCCTTTCTTCCCTGTTCTTTCTACCTTGAGCTTCTGTTCTCTGACTTTTCCAGGATTTTATCAGGTCTCAGGCCATTAAACATGTTGATTCCTTTCCCTGAAACCCAACCTGTCTTCAAAAAAATATTTTAAAAATTTATTTAGAAAACAAACCACTTCATAATTATTTGTTGTTTAAATATAACTAATAGGGCATGTACATAACTTTATACACAACAAGCACAGAATTCATATTATTTCTGAGCACACATGATAAACTTAACACACACAGAAAGACCATTCATTAGGTGATGTAGGAAAGTTTGAAAGACTCCCTTGAAAACCATCTGGACCAGGAGTTATGAGAGGAAAGCTCTTTCATGGTTCTAATCTGTAAAATTAAATCTAAAATTTATGAATTCAAAATTTATGTCTCTTCTAGTGTCAATTTTGTTAAATAAGACAGATACTCCCATTTCATTCAAGTTTTAAAATATAAATATAGAGTTGAACAAACCACTATCTTAAGATTCTTTCAGTTTCATGTTTCTGAGATTATTTGCTCAATCATTTCTTATTTTCCTAATTTGTGTTTTCTTCCTTGATTACATCATCTAACAGTTTATCTGATATATTATTTTTTCTCAGAAAACTAGCCTTCTTTCTATTCATTTAATATATCTTTTTCTGTTTCCAAACTCTTTGGTATCTGTTTTAAACTTTTAAAATATCCTTATTCTTCTGGGTTTTGTGTTTTTATTCTGTTTCCAGCTTTTTTAGTAAGAAGTCTAATTCGTTTTCTTCTTCTTTTTACTAATATAAGCCTATAAGATTTTCAAATTCCCTCTAAGTGCTGCTTTAGTTATATATACCATAAGTTCAGATATGTAGGAATTTCATAGTCATTTTTCATATTCATTTTTTTTTT
>NW_012121932.1:12573113-12581368 GCF_000951035.1 Colobus angolensis palliatus
GCTGGGAGTTGGAGACTGGAGCTGTTCCTATTCGGCCATCTTGCTCCGCCCCCCCATTTTTCATATTCATATTCATCCTGTTGTGATATCAAATACTAGGTCTTACTCATTCTATTTTTCTTTGTGCACATTAACCATCCCCACTTTCCTCCCACTTCCCCACTACCCTGCCCAGCCTCTGGTAACCGTCCTTCTACTCTGTATCTCCATAAGCTTAATTGTTTTTATTTTTAAGTTGTACAGATAAGTGAGAACATACAATGTTTGTCTTTCTGTGCCTGGCTTATTTCACTTAACATAATGACCAGTTCCATCCATGTTGTTGCAAATGACAGGATCTCATTGTTTTGTATGGGTGAATAGTGTTTTTGTGTGTAAGTACCACATTTTCTTTATCCAGTCATTTGTTGATGAACACTTAGGTTGCCCCCAAATCTTGGCTATTGTGAACAGTACTGCAACAAACATGGAATGCAGATATGTCTTCGATATCTGATTTTCTTTCTTTGGGGTATATACCCAGCAGTGGGATTGCTGGATAATATGATAGCTTTATTTTTAGTTTTTTTGACCAACCTCCAAACTGTTCTCCGTAGTGGTTGTACTAATTACATTTCCAACCACAATTTATGAGGGTTCCCTTTTCTCCACGTCCTCACCAGCATTTGTTATTGCCTCTCTTTTGGATATAAGCCGTCTTAACTGGGGTGAGAGGATATCTCATTGTAGTCTGATTTGTATTTCTCTGATGATCAATAATTTTGAGCACCTTTTTCATTACCCGTTTGCCATTTCTAAGTCTTCTGTCTTCTTTTGAGGAATGTCTATTCAAATCTTTTATCCACTTTTTATTGGATTATTAGATTTGCTCCTATAGAGTTGTTTGAGCTCCTTATATATTCTGGTTACCAATTCCATGTCAGATGGGTAGTTTGTAAATATTTTCTCCCATTCTGTGGGTTGTCTCTTCACTTTGTTGATTGCATCCTTTGCTGTGCAGAAGCTTTTTAACTTGATGTGTTTCCATTTACCCATTTTTGCTTTGGTTGCCTGTGCTTGTGGGGTGTTACTCAAGAAATTTTTGCCCAGATCAATGTCCTAGACATTTTCCCCAATGTTTTCTTGTTAATAGTTTCATAATTTGAGGTCTTAGATTTAAGACTTAAATCCATTTTTATTTGATTTTTATATATGACAAGAGATAGGGATCTAGTTTCATTCTTCTGCATATGGATATCCAGTTTTCCCAGCACCATTTATTGAAGTATGTTCCTGACACCTTTGTTGAAAATGAGTTCACCACAGGTGTGTGTATTTGTTCCTGGGTTTTCTGTTTTGTTCCATTGGTCTATGTGGATATTAGTCTTTGTGTCTATTTTCTGGTCTTTTCCATTGGTCTGTGTGTCTGTTTCTCTGCCAAGACCACGCCATTTGGGTTGCTATAGCTCTGAGGTATAATTTGAAGTAAGGTAATGTGATTCCTCCAGTTTGTTCTTTTTGTTCAGGATAGCTTTGGCTATTCTGGGTTGTATGTGATTCCGTGTAAATTTTAGAATTGTTTTTGCTATTTCTGTGAAGAATGTCATTGTTTTTTGATAGGGCTGCATTGAATCTGTAGATTGTTTTGGGTAGTATGAACATTTTAACAATATTGATTCTTGCAATCCATGAACGTGGAATATCTTTCCATTTTTTGTTGTCTTCTTCAATTTCACTGTTTTATAGTTTTCATTATAGAGATCTTTCACTTCTTGAGTTAATTCCTAGGTATTTAATTTTATGTGTAGCTACTATAAATGGGATTACTTTTATTTCTTTTTCAGGTTATTCTGTTTGCATATAAAAATGCTACTGATTGGCCAGGTGCAGTGGCTCATGCCTGTAATCCCAGCACTTTGGGAGGCCGAGCCTAATGGATCACTTGAGGTCAGGAGTTTGAGACAAGCCTGGTCAACATGGTGAAACCTTATCTATACTAAAAATACAAAAAATTAGTGGGTCATGGTGGCACATGCCTGTAATCCCAGCTACTGGGGAGGATGAGGCAGGAGAATCGCTTGAACCCAGGGTCAGAGGTTGCGGTGAGTTGAGATTGCGCCACTGCACTCCAGCCTGGGAGACAGAATGAGACCCTATCTCAAAAAAAAAAAAAAAAAAAAGGAAAAAGAAATGCTACTGATTTTTTATTTATTTGTGTTGCTTTTGTATCCTGCAACTTTACTGAATTTATCAGTTCCAGTTGTTTTTTGGTGGAATCTTTTATAAGATTATATCATCTGCAAACAATGATAATTTGATTTCTTCCTTTCCAGTTTGGATGCTGTTTATTTCTTTTGTCTGCTTGCTCCAGCTAGGACTTCCAGTGCCATGTTGAATAACAGTGCTGAAAATGGGCACACTTGTTGTGCGCCAGATCTGAGAGAAAAGGCTTTCTGTTTTTCCCAATTTAGTGTGATACTAGCTGTGGGTCCGTCATATGTGGTTTTATTGTGTTGAGGTATGTTGCTTCTATACACAGTTATTTGAGGGTTTTTATCCAGAAGGATGTTGGATTTTATCAAGTGCATTTTCAGCATCGATTGAAATCATTATATGGTTTTTGTCCTTCATTCTTTTGACATGATGTATCCCATTGATTGATTTGTAATACGTTGAACCATTTTTGTATCCCTGGGATAAATCTGACTTGGTCGTAATGAATGATTTTTAAATGTGTTGTTGAATTTGGTTTGCTAGTATTTCATTGAGAATTTTCATGTCAATGTCCATCTGGGATATTGGCCTATAGTCTTCTTTTTTTGATGTATCTTTGTCTGGTTTGGGTATCAGGGTAACACTGGCCTTGTGGAATTAATTTGGAAGTATTACCTCCTCCTCTATATCCTGCAGTTTATATATTTAGCCGTTTGCATGTATCAGGGTTTCCTACATTATCTAATAAATGGTCTTTTTTTAGTGTTTATGCTAAAAAATAGTATGTTCTGTGCCTATGGGGTATAAAGTTATAAACAAGTATATATAGCCTATTAATTGTATTTTTCGGAGTTTTGATGTCTCTGATTCTTTATTTATCCATCTGTTTCTGCAAGAGGTATATGAAGATTTTAAATCACTGAGATAGCTATTTCTTTTGCACATCTGTCAATTGTTGTTGTATATACTTTAAAGTTGTAAGTTGTATATGTATTCCTATCTTCTCTTTTACCAGCATCCTATATCCCTCTTTGGCCCACTGGTGATTTCTTGCTTTAATATATATTCAGTCAGATATTAAAATTTTATCCAACTTTTTGATGCAAGGTTTATCTTCAGAAGTTCTTTTTCCATCCTTTTGTTTTTCAAACTTTCTATATCTTTGTTTGAACTGTCTGTCTTATAGGACATATATTGGTGGCCTTTGTTTTCTTATAATCAAATCTGTGATTATCTGTCCTGTATTTACTGATTTTTAACTTTTTCTGTACAATGTATCCTGTTGCCTTAAGATACATTACTGTTATTATTGAATTTATTTTTGCTTCGGTATTTTCTCTCTTTTCCTGCTCACTATGGGGTAGATTGAGTTTTCTTCTTTGTTTGTTATGTTTATTCTCTTAGCTGAAGACTGACATTCTTGCCTCTTTTAGCTAAAGACTGACATTTGTCATTATTTTCCCCTATGATCAAAATGTTTTCATATCTATATTTGTCCCTTTCAAGATAAGTACTTTAGTACACTCTTTGGTCTTCCCCACACTTCCTCTCTCATTATGTTAATGCTATGTATAATTGTAATTTCTGGTTGTTATAGAAATGTTTTCTCTCTCTTTTTTCCTTGGACTTCTGCATACTCATGCTTGTGCTCTCTCTCTTTTAGAAAATAGTAAACTAATAAGAAGTTGTTTCAAACTTACTTTTTATATCTATTATAGGCTTATCTTCAATTTATTCCTCTTTTTGAGTACTTCTTCCAAGAGAGTTTTCAGAGTAGGTTTTTGTGTAGCAAACCTTCTGAGAACTTTAATATTCAAGACTGTTTTTGATATGCCCTCATATCTGAATGGCAAATTTGTTATAAAAGTCTAACTTTAAAGTTATTTTCCTTTAATATATTAAAATCTCTAATTCTTTAAAAATATTACTCCATTTTCCTGTTGCTCCAGGGTCACTCTGAAGAAGGTCAATGTCACTTCAATATTTATTCTTTTATAGTGTATCTACTTTTTCTCTTCGTATGCTCTTAAAATTTTCACTTTACCTTTAATGTTCATAATATCACTATAAATTCTCTAGTTATGAGTTTTGGTACTCTATTAGCCCTTTTATTATATACTCTTTTATTTTTAGTTCTCTAAATTAACAGGAGTCTTAAACTGTGAGATGCTTTGTTTCACATGATTGAATGAGTTGGACTTTTCTGGTTCGAGAGTTTGCAGCATCCAAGCTCTAATAAAACTAAGCTATTTTCTTAGTACTTACATGTGTTCTGGATTTTATAGATTTTCTTTGGTTTTTTTAACTTGTTTATTTGTTTGTTTGGTTGGTTTTTGAGACAGGGTTTCAGTCTGTCACCTAGACTTGAGTACAGTTTCCTAATCTCAGCTCACTGCAGCCTCGATCTCTTAGGCTAAAGAAATCCTCCTGTCTCAGCCCCCCAAGTAGCTAGGACTACAGGCACCCACCACCATGCCGGCTAACTTTTTATATTTTTTGTAGAGACAAGGTTTTGCCATGTTGCTCAGGCTGGTCTCGAACTCCTGGGCTCAAGCCGTCCATTTGCCTCAGCCTCCCAAAGTGCTGGGGTTACGGTAGTGAGACACCATGCATGGCCTCGTATTTTTTTATTTTAATGAAAATGCAATTTGATATTTTTTTCCTTGTTTCTCTGTGAGATTTTCAGAAGTACAATAGATATTTGTCTTTAAACTGGTGCCAAGATTTTGAAGATTTTGATTTATATTTATATTTTGAGAATTTTCATTTGTTTTTTTTTTTTAAGAAAATAAAAATATCAGTTGGCAGGTTTTGCTCTCTCTCCCTTTTATAAGCATTCTTTCATCTCCCTCGGGCAGGGCCCACAAACTTTCCACTCTTCTCCAGTTATAAGTTTTGGGTGCCTCTTGTGTTAGTTTTAACATTTTTCAAGAATTTCCACATGCACATCAATGGTTTTACTTTTGAGCCTTATTATATATTCACCTTTTCATCAGCTTTACAGGTCAGTATATGTGGCAGTCTGAGCTTATGGAAAAGTTTTCTATATAAACACACCAGTTTATTCAGCTACCCCATTTGTATTATACCCACATTTGTATAATTTTTACATTAATAATTATGCAAGCTGTCAACTGTTTAATAAATTGTTACTCACAAAATTATATGATTCATAGAAATATAGAAATGTCACAAAGATCATAATTTAAAATTATAATGATTTTAATATTAAATTTGGAGTAATTCAGTTTTTTATTTAATGTTGTATTTTTGATGGCTTACACAGTGACCAGCCATGTGTAACACACCCACATAGTAATATATCTTATTTAAAAATATTCTGTAGTTGTGCCCTTTATAGTATTTGCTCACTTGAGGTACAAGAATCTGAATCACATTTAATAGGCAATTGTGATCTGTCTGACTTATTTACATATCTGTCTCTTACATATCCAAAGTGAGTCATTATCTCCAAGTAACTAAAAGATTCACTGAGAATTATTGAAACCACATCATTGAATAAGAACTACATATAGTTTGCCATCCAGCTAATTCTAAGGAACATCATATATAGTCACGAATATTTTATAGTAGGATTATGATTTTTATTTCAAAACATTCTAAAGTAACAAATTTGTGAAACTCATTAGCCAGGTGGGATAACCTGAGTATCTCTTTAATTATCCCCACCCTATGATCTGTGCATACAATGCTATTCTGATTCTATACCTGTGTGACTTCTTGCTTATATTCAGGTAGGTGTCTAGGCTTATGTTATTAACTGCAGAGGATTCATAAGTTCAGGCCTGAAGTGGGCAGTCTCATAAATTCCACTTAAGAGATCAATTCCATTTAATCTTTTAAAAAATTCTGCCAGCTGATTGCCTACCTCCAGTTCTTGCCATAGAAGCTGCCTTTTTCTCCATTGTACAGTCCTACTGGATATTTCCTTCACCTGCTTTGTTCTGTCTCATTGTAGGGATGCAAGGAATGAAAAATGAAATGGAAGAGATCAGTGCAAAAGAAAAGATAAATCCCACTTTTTTCTGTAGACATAGTTACCATTCTATCTACAGTGAAATAAACCCTCCTTTAGAAGGGTTTCCCTTATAATACCTTAGTTAAAATATTAAGTATCTTTCCAAGCTGCAGCTGCTCTTTGGAATATTTTAATTTATAACATCATGTCTTTAATCTTGTAAATTTTATTTACTGTCTTAAAATATTCTTAACATTGAAACACTAAAATAATCATTACAAAATTGAAAACCTCTCTTAATAGTAATACAAAAAGGTCTAGAACCTTTCATGTTTTCTTTTAGTGTAGGATAATTAGATGGTTATACACTGGTAACCTCTGGTTTTTCAATGTTAAACAATGGGTTCTTAATCTGGGAGAGGATCTATGAATTTGCTATCAGGTGTCTGTGAACATAAAATTTTGTGTTCCCTGTATTTTTCTGGAGACAGTGGTAATAGTTTTCATTATTCTCAGAGACAGAGGTTGGTGAACTAAAAAATCAAGAACTACTGTCTTAAAGAGCAGTAATTGGTACCTAGTTAAGAGAGATTTTGGAAGATAAAAATTTAAGGGTTCAATTTGCAATGCATTTTAAATTTATGTATTTATTTCCTTTTAGAAAGTAATATGTATTGCAACTCAGCAACTGGGTTTACAAAACTGGTCATCTCAGAAGGAAAAGATTATACAGTTTTATAATCAACTTCAGGTAAGTATAAAATGACATGTTAGCAATCCTTTGCCTATGTTTCAATAGGAATTAATAAAATAAAGGGCAAAAATAATAATAATAAAAAAGAGATGTTACAGGTATAATATTTTTTGAATTCAGTGATTTATTAATTGTGAGTCAAGACTTTATTATTTGACCTTCACATAACTCAACAAATGGATCTTTTCACCTTCATCTCCTTAATACATATACATAAAAACCCTGCAAATGTAATGTAAAATATTCTGCATTCCATTGATGTACCTTCTTTGAATTTCCTGTTTTCCATGAATGAACCATTTGGATAAACATCAGAATGTGCATTTCCCTGATTACTAGTAAGATTGTATATCCTTTTTTATACTTATTAGCCATTTGAGTTTTCTGTGAATTGCCAGATTATGTCATGTACTCATTTTTTAATTGGGTTGTTTGTCTTTTTCTTAGCAAATGTATAGATTTTTCATTATGCATTTATATATCATAATTTTTCTTTTTTTGTCCTCCTCCTCCTTCTTTCTCCTTTCTTCTTCTTCTCTTTCTCCCTCCTCCTCCTCTTGTTCTTCTTCTTCTTTTTCTTCTTCTTTCTTCTTTCTTTTTTCTTCTTTCTTCTTTCTTCTCCTTCAATAGAGTCTCACTCTGTCACCCAGTCTGGAGTGGAGTGATACAATCATAGCTCACTGCAGCCTCCAACTCCTGGGCTCAAGTGATCTGAATATCTAGGGGTGCAGGCACATGACACTATCCACGACTAATTCCTTTAGCTTTTGTAGAGGCAGGGTCTTGCTATGTTGCCCAGGCTGGTCTCAAATTCCTGGCCTTAAGCAACGTTCCTGCCTCGACTTCTCAAAGTGCTGGAATCACAGGCATGAGCCACCATGTCCAGCCTATATCATAATTCTTTTTGTTTTTGTTTTTGTTTTTTTATAATACATATATTAATTTAATTAATTATAAATACATCAACAAAAACCTACAGGCAGAATAACAGAAACATGCAATGCTGTCATATCAAGAAGCCTAATTATCTCTTTACTATTAAATATAATTACAAGTAAGAAAAGTGATTTGAATAAAAGCACGTACAAATATTATTACTCACAAAATAAAATATTGAAATTTATAAATAGATGTTAAATGTAAATAAACATTTTCATTTTATGTACTGTATGTTTAAGTATGTATTACTTATTGCCTTGTTACTGGGGCCATCTTGTACATTGCAGGATGTTAGTAGCATCCTTGTCTTGTACCTATAGAAGCCAGGGTACCTCTCTGTCACCCAGTTGTGACAACTAAAAACATCTCCACACATTTCCAAATGTCCCC
>NW_012121932.1:12587508-12588477 GCF_000951035.1 Colobus angolensis palliatus
CCCCTTGTGCTTCCCAGGTGAGGCAATGCCTCACCCTGCTTCAGCTCTCGCTGGTCGGGCTGCAACAGCTGACCAGCACCGATTGTCTGGCACTCCCTAGTGAGATAAACCCCGTACCTCAGTTGAAAATACAGATATCACCTGTCTTCTGTGTCACTTGCGCTGGGAGATGGAGACTCCATAATTCTTTATTGGTTATGTGCATTGCAAGTAAATTCTCTGGGTCTTTGCTTTTTAGAAATGTCTATGGTGCTCAGTTTTATAGAAGACTTTTTTTTATTATACTTTAAGTTCTAGGGTACTTGTGCACAATGTGCAGATTTGTTACATATGTATACATGTGCCATGTTGGTGTGCTGCACCCATTAACTCGTCATTTACATTAGGAAATATTTTTTCTTTGTTCTTTTGGCTTAGGATTGTCTTGACAATACGGGGTCTTTTTTGGTTCCATATGAACTTTAAAGCAGTGTGTGATGTTCCCCTTCCTGTGTCCAAGTGATCTCATTGTTCAATTCCCACCTATGAGTATTATACCACATGCGGTGTTTGGTTTTCTGTTCTTGCAGTAGTTTGCTGAGAATGATGGTTTCCAGCTGCATCCATGTCCCTACAAAGGACACAAACTCATCCTTTGTTATGGCTTCATAGTATTCCTTGGTGTATATGTGCCACATTTTCTTAATCCAGTCTATCACAGATGGACATTTGGGTTGATTCCAAGTCTTTGCTATTGTGAATAGTGCTGCAATAAACATACGTGTGCATGTGTCTTTATCGCCGCATGACGTATAATCCTTTGGGTGTATACCCAGTAATGGGATGCCAGGGTCAAATGGTACTTCTAGTTGTAGAGCCTTGAGGAATCGCCACACTGTTTTCCACAATGGTTGAACTAGTTTACAGTCCCAGTAACACTGTAAAAGTATTCCCATTTCTCCACATCCTCTCCAGCACCTGTTGTTTCCT
>NW_012121932.1:12593896-12596551 GCF_000951035.1 Colobus angolensis palliatus
TAGATCTTTCCTGCTTTCTCTTGTGTGCATTTAGTGCTATAAATTTCCCTCTACACACTGCTTTAAATGTGTCCCAGAGATTCTGGTATGTTGTATCTTTGTTCTCATTGGTTTCAAAGAACATCTTTATTTCTGCCTTCATTTCGTCATGTACCCAGTAGTCATTCAGGAGCAGGTTGTTTAGTTTCCATGTAGTTGAGCGGTTTTGATTGAGTTTCTTAGTCCTGAGTTCTATTTTAATTGCACTGTGGTCTGAGAGACAGTTTGTTATAATTTCTGTTCTTGTACAGTTGCTGAGAAGTGCTTCACTTCCAACTATGTGGTCAATTTTGGAATAAGTGTGATGTGGTGCTAAGAAGAATGTACATTCTGTTGATTTGGGGTGGAGAGTTCTGTAGATGTCTATTAGGTCCACTTGGTGCAGAGCTGAGTTCTATTCCTGGATATCCTTGTTAACTTTCTGTCTCGTTGATCTGTCTATAATTGACAGTAGGGTGTTAAAGTCTCCCATTATTATTGTGTGGGAGTCTAAGTCTCTTTGTATGTCTCTGAGGATTTGCTTTATGAATCTGGGTACTCCTGTATCAGGTGCTTATATATTTAGGATAGTTAGCTCTTCTTGATGAATTGATCCCTTTACTGTTAGGTGATGGCCTTCTTTGTCTCTTTTGATCTTGGATGGTTTAAAGTCTGTTTTATCAGAGACTAGGATTGCAACCCCTGCTTTTTTGTTTTGTTTTGTTTTCCGTTTGCTTGGTAGGTCTTCCTCCATCCATTTATTTTGAGCCTATGTATGTCTCTGCATGTGAGATGGGTTTTGTGAATACAGCAAACTGATGGGTCTTGACTTCTTATCCAATTTGCCAGTCTGTCTTTTAATTGGATTATTTAGTCCATTTACATTTAAGGTTAATATTGTTATGTGTGAACTTGATCCTGTCATTATGATATTAGCTGGTTATTTTGCTCGCTAGTTGATACAGTTTCTTCCTAGCATCAATGGACTTTAAGAAGACATTTTTAATGCAGAAGACATTTTTAATGCAGTAAGAACTATCAGTCCTTTACTTTATTATTTGTATTTTTAGTCCCATTTTTAGAAATATTTTAACTCTATCTTTGAAAAGATGTTTCCTATATATTTTTTCTAAAAGTTTTTATTATTTTTTCTTTTATAATTGATATATAATAATTTTACATATTTACGGGGTACAGTGTAATGTCTCAATGCATGCATACTTTGTATAATGGTTAAATCAGGGTAATTACCCATATCGATTGCTTTAAATGCTTATTATCTATTTGTGGTGACAACATCCAAAATCTTATCTTCTAGCTATTGTGAAATATGTACTACTTTGTTGCTTTCTATAATCATCTTACTGTGTGGTAAAACACCAGAACATATTCTTACTAAATTTGTGCATCTTGACAAATGTCTCCTGGTACCCAGCCCCAACCCTCCTCAGCCTCTAATAACCACTATTCTTTCTTCTTCTATGAAATGAACTTTATAAGATTCCACATACGGGGAGATCATGCAGTGTTTGTTTTTCTGTGCCTGGCTGATTTCACTTAACATAACTTCCTCAAGGATCATCCATGTTGCTGCAGATGTCAGGATTTCATTTTTATGGCTAAATAATATTCCTGTGTGTGTATTTATATATGTATATGTTACATATATGTTACATATACATATATGTATGTGTGTGTGTGTATATATATATTTTCTTTATTCATCTGTAGAAGAGCATTTAGGCTGATTCCATATCTTGTCTATTATAAATAGTGTTGCAGTAAACATGGGAATGCAGATGTCTCTTCAACATACTGATCCCATTTCTTTTGGATGTGTACCCAGTAATGGGACTGCTGGATCATATGATAGTTCTATTTTTGCTTTTGTGAGGAACCTTCATACTGTTTTTCATAATGATTGTACTAATTTACATTTTCACCAACATTGTGTAAGAGTTCCCTTTTCTCCACATCTTCACCAATATGATATTTTTTGGTTTTCTGATAGTAGTCATTCTACTAGAGTGAGGTGATATCCCGTCGTGGTTTTGATTTGCATTTCTCTGATGGCCAGTGATGATGAGCATTTTTTCATGTGTCTGTTGGCTGTATGAATGGCTTCCTTTGAGAAATGTCTATTCAGATTTTTTGCCCATTTTAAAATCAGATTAGTTTTTTTGCTACTGAGTTGAGTTCCTTATATATTATGGATATTAACCCTTTATAAGATACATAATTTGCAAATACTTTTTTCCATTCAGTAACTTGTCTCTTCAATTCATTGTTTTCTTAGCTGTGCATAAGTTTTTTGGTTTCATGTAATCCCATTTGTCTATTTTCGCTTTTGTTGCATGTGCTTCTGAGGCCTTATTTTTAAAATTCTTGCCCAATCCAATTTCAGGAAGCATTTCTCCTATGTTTTCTTCTAGTAGTTGCACTACTAGAAGTCTTCAGTCTGTCACAACAAAAAAAGAGAATTTTAGACCAATATCACTGATGAACATCGATGCAAAAATCCTCAATAAAATACTGGCAAACTGGATTCAGCAGCACATCAAAAAGCTTATCCACCATGATCAAGTGGGCTTCATCCCTGGGATGCAAGGCTGGTTCAACATTCACAAATCAATAAAC
>NW_012121932.1:12598816-12611719 GCF_000951035.1 Colobus angolensis palliatus
CACACCAACATGGCACAAGTATACATATGTAACAAACCTGCACGTTATGCACATGTACCCTAGAACTTAAAGTATAATAATTAAAAAAAAAAATTAACTAAAAAAAAAAAAAAAGAAGTCTTCAGTCTGTTTAGAGGTGTAAGTCTTCAATCTGTTTAGAGTTGATTTTTGTTTAATATGGTGAGAGATAGGGGTCTAGTTTTTTTCTTTTCTTTGTGGCTATCCAATTTTCCCAGAATCGCTTATTCAATGCACTTATAGATGCAGATGTCTGTTTTTCTGCCCATACCTTGCCATTTGTGTTATTATAGCTTTGTATTATATTTTGAAGTCAGGTGATGTGATGCTTTCAGCTATGTTCTTTTTGTTCAGATTGCATGAGTTTGGGGTATTTTGCACTTACAGATGAATTTTAAGATTTTTTTCTATTTCTATGAATAAAGTTATTGTTATTTTGACAGGGATTGATTGCACTGAACCTAAAGATCACTTTGGGCAATGTGGACATTTTAACAATATTAATTCTTCCAATCCATGAACACAGGATACCTTTCCATTCATTTGTGTCCTCTTTACTTTCTTTAATAAGTGTTTTATAGATGATGATAGATGTTTTGTAGAGATCTTTCATGTTGTAGGTATTGCATATTTTTGTAGCTATTATAAATGGGATGCTCTCTTGATTTCTTTCTCAGTCAGTGTTGCTACTGGCATATATAAATGCTACTGATTTTTGTATGTTGACTTTGTATTCTGCAACCTTATTAAATTCATTTATTAGTTTTAAACGCTTTTTGGTGGAGTCTTTAGTACTTTCTGTATAGATGATCATGTCATCTGCAAATAGGACAGCTTAAATTCCTCCTTTCTAATTTGGATCCTTTTTATCCTTTCTCATGCCTAATTGCTCTGGCTAGAACTTCAAGTAACATTTTGAGGAAAAGTGGTGAAAGTGAGCATCCTCATCTTGTCCCAGATCTTAGAAGAGAGGCTTTCAACGTTTCCCTGTTCAGTATGATGTTAGCTGTGGGTTTGTCATATATTGGCTTTATTGTGTTGATGTATGTCCCTTCTATGCCCAGTTTGTTTAAGGTTTATTTTTTTATTATAAAGGTATGCTGATTTTTACAAATGCTTTTTAAGCATCTGTAGTAATGATAATGTGGTATTTGTCCCTGATTTTGTTAATGAGATATATCATGTTTACTGTTTTGCATATGTTGAACAATCCTTGCATTGCTGGGATGAATCCCACTTGATCATGGTGAATGATCTTTTTAATGTCTTGTTAAATTCAGTTTGCTAGTATTACATTCAGAATTTTTGCATCTATGCTCATTGAGGATATTAGTCAGTGGTTTCTTTTTTTGTTGTGTTCTTGTCTGGTGTTGATATCAGAGTAATGCTGTCTTCATACAACACATTGGGAATCATTTTCTTGAAGAGTCTGAGTAGAATTGATATTAGTTCTTCTTTAAATGTGTGGTAGAATTCAGCAGTGAAGCCATCACATCCTGGGCTTTTCTTTAATGGAAAACTCTTTATTACTCATTATTGACCTGCATAGGTTTTCTTTTCTTCATAATTCAATCTTGATAAGTTATATGTGTCCAGGAATATATCCATTTCTTCTAGGTTTTCTAATTTGTTGGCATGTGGTTGTTCATAATAGTCTTTTATGATCCTTTGTATTTCTGTGATATCAGCTATAATGTCTCCTTTTTCTTCTCTGATTTTATTTATTTGAGTCTTTTATTGTTAGTCTAGTGAAAGATTTGTTGATTTTTTAAAAATCTTTTCAATAAACAATGTGTTTGTTTTATTGATCTTTTGTATTTTTTACTCCCTATTCTCCCATCTTTATTTCTTCTTCTTCTCATTTGGGTTTTGATTGTTCTTATTTTTCTAGTTTCTTGAGGTGTAAGTGTTGATTTTGGATCTTTTTACTTTTTTGATGTAGATGTTTATTGCTATAAACTTCCTTCTTTTTTTTTTTTTTTTTTTGAGATGAAGTCTCACTCTGTCCCCCAAGCTAGAGTGCAGTGGTACAATCTCAGCTCACTTCTGAGACTTAGTTAGTAAGACTCACAGGATCTGGTGGTTATTATTTTCCTGCACAAGCTGTGTACCTCCAGGGTTCAAGCGATTCTCCTGCCTCAGCCTCCTGAGTAGCTGGGACTACAGGCACCCACCATGCCCAGCTAATTTTTGTATTTTTAGTACAGACAGGGCTTCACTATGTTGCCTAGACTGGTCTTGAACTCCTGACCTCATGATCCACCCACCTTGGACTCCTGAAGTGTTGGGATTACAGGCGTGAGCCACCACACCCAGCCAAACTTCCTTCTTAAAGGAAGGAATGCATTATATTTATCCAACTTCCTTCCTTCCCTGCTTTTGCTATATCCTCTTGGTTTGGGTATGTGGTGTTTACATTTTCATTTGTCTCAAGGAATTTTTAAAATTATTTTAAAATTTTTTTCATTGACCCATTGGTTGTACATGAGCACGTTAATTTCCACATATTTGTAGTTTCCAAAGCTCGTCCTGTTGCTGATTGTTAGTTTTAATTCGTTGTTCTCAGAAAAGATACTTGATAGGATCTCCATTCTTTAAAAATTGTGAAGACTTGTTTTGTGGCTTAATATATGGTTTGTCTTTGAAAATGTTCCTTGTGCTGTTAAAAATAATGTCTATGTTATATCTGTTGGGTGAAATATTCTATTAGGTTCATTTGATCTAGAATGCAGTTTAACTCCTATGTTTATTTATTTTCTGTCTATATGAGTTATCCATTGATGACAGTTGGGTGTTGAAATCTCCTACTGTTATTGTATAATATGGTTTGGCTGTGTCCCAACCCAAATCTCATCTTGAATTCCTACGTGTTGTGGGAGGTAAATGAATTATGGGGGCAGGTCTTTCCCGTGCTGTTCTCATGATAGTTAGTAAGTCTCATGGGATCTGATGGTTATTATAATGGGGAGTTTTCTTGCACAAGCTCTTTTTTGCTTACTGCCATCCCATGTAAGAGGTAACTTGCTCTTCCTTGCCGTCTGCCATTGTTGTGAGGCTTCCCCAGCCATGTGGAACTGTAAGTTCAATTAAATCTCTTTCTTTTATAAATTGCCCAGTCTTGGGTGTGTCTTTATCAGCAGCATGAAAACAGCTAATGCAGTAAATTAGTACCAGTAGAGTGGAGTGTTGTTGAAAAGATACCTGAAAATGTGGAAGCGACTTTGGAACTGGGTAACAGGCAGAGATTGGAACAGTTTGGAGGGCTCAGAAGAAGATGGGAAAATGTGGGAAAGTTTGGAACTTCCTAGAGACTTGTTGAATGGCTTTGACCAAAAGCCTGATAGCAATATCAAAAATAAGGTCCAGACTGAGGTGGTTTCAAATAGAGATGAGGAATTTGTTGGGAACTGGAGTAAAGATGACTCTTGTTATGTTTTAACAAAGAAACTGGCAGCATTTTGCCCCTGCCCTTGAGATTTGTGGAACTTTGAACTTGAGAAAAATGATTTAGGGTGTCTGGCGGAAGAAATTTCTAAGCAGCAAAGCATTCAAGAGCTGATTTGGGTGCTGTTTAAAGGCATTCCATTTCATAAGGGAAGCAGAGCATAAAAGTTTGGAAAATTTGCAGCCTGACAATACAATAGAAAAGAATATCTCATTTTCTGAGGAGAATTCCAAGCCAGCTGCAGAAATTTGCGTAAGTAATGGGGATCCAAATGTTAATCCCCAAGACACTGGGGAAAATGTCTCCAGGGCATGTCAGAGGTCTTCACAGCAGCACTTCCCATCACAGGCCTGGAGGCCTAGGAAGAAAAAATGGTTTCATGGGCCAGACCCAGGGTCCTTGTGCTGTGTGCAGCCTGAAAGAGGACAACGTAGAGCTCCAGCCGTGGCTTCAGAGGGTGCAAGCCTCAAGCCTTAGCAGCTTCCATGTGGTGTTGAGCCTGCAAGTGCACAGAAGTCCAGAACTGGGGTTTGGGAACCTCTGCTTAGATTTCAGAGGATGTATGGAAATGCCTGGATGTCCAGGCAGAAGTTTTCTGCAGTGGTGGGGCTCTCATGGAGAACCTCTGCTAGGGTGGTACAGAAGGGAAATGTGGGGTCAAAGCCCCCACACAGAGTCTACTGGGGCACCATCTAGTGGAGCTGTTAGAAAAGGGCCACCATCCTCCAAAACCCAGAATGATAGATCCACTGACAGCTTGCGCTGTGCACATGGAAAAGCCATAGATGCTTAATGTCAGCCAATGAAAACAACCAGGAAAGAGACTCTACCCTGCAAAGCCACAGGGGCAGAGCTGTCTAAGACGAGCAGAATCCTCCTCTTGCATCAACATGATCTGGATGTGAGACGTGAAGTCAAAGGAGATTATTTTGGAGCTTTAAGATTTGACTGCCCTGCTGCATTTTGTACTTACATGAGGCCTGTAGCTCCTTTGTTTTGGCCAATGTCTCCCATTTTGAATGGCTGTGTATTAGTCTGTTTTCATGCTGCTGGTAAAGACAGACCCAAGACTGGGAAGAAAAAGAGGTTTCATTGGATTTACAGTTCCACATGGCTGGGGTGGCCTCAGAACCATGGGGGGAGGCAAAAGGCCCTTCTTACATAGTGGCGGCAAGAGCAAAATGAGGAAGAAAAAGCGGAAACCCCTGACAAACCCATCAGATCTCATGAGACTTAATTCACTATCACAGGAATAGCAGGAGAAAGACCATCCCCCATGATTCAATTGCCTCCTCTGGGTCCCTCCCACAACACATGGGACTTCTGGGAGATATAATTCAAGTTAAGATTTGGGTGGGACACAGCCAAATTATATCAGGCTATGTTTATCCAATGCCTGTACCCCCATTTGTATCTAGGAAGTAACTAACTTGCTTTTGATTTTGCAAGCCCATAGGAAGAAGAGACTTGCCTTGTCTCAGATGAGACTTCGGACTGTGAACTTTTGAATTAATGCTGAAATGAGTTAAGACTTTGGGGGACTGTTGGCAAGGCATGACTGGTTTTGAAATTTGAGGACATGAGATTTGGGAGGGACCAGAGGTGGAATGATGTGGTTTGGCTGTGTCCCCACCCATATCTCATCTTGAGTTCCCATGTGTTGTGGGAGGGACCCAGTAGGAGGTAATTGAATTATGGATCAAGTCTTTCCCATGCTGTTCTTATGATAGTAAGTCTCGTGAGATCTGATGGTTATTACAAGGGGAAGTTTTCCTGCTCAAGCTCTTTTTGCTTGCTGCCATCCATATAAGGTGTGACTTGCTTCTCCTTGCCTTCTGCCATGATTGTGAGGCTTCCCCAGCCACATGGAACTGTAAAGTCCAATTAAACCTCTTCCTTTTGTAAATTGCCCAGTCTTGGATATGTCCTAATTAGCAGTGTGATAACAGATTAATACATCATATTGCAGTCAATCTCTCCCTTTAGATCTGTTAATATTTGCTTTATATAATTAGATGATCCAGTGTTGAGTGCATACATATTTACAATTATTATATTATCTTGTTGTGTTGACACTTTTATCATTATATAATGTCCTTTTTCTCTTTTTACAGTTTTTGACTTAAAATCTATTTTATCTGTGTAAGTATTGCTATTCCTGCTGTTTTTTGTTTCCATTTGCATGGAATATCTTTTTCTATGCATTGACTTTCAGTCTATTTGTGTCTTTATAGGAAACATGAGTTTCTTGCAGGCAGCTTATAGTTGAGTCTTGTTTTATTTAATCTATTCAGCCCCTCTGTCTTTTAATTGGAGAATTTAGTTCATTTACATTCAGGGTTATTATTGATGTGTGAGAACTTGCTACTGCCATTTTGTTACTTATTTTCTGGTTGTTTTTATAACTCCTCTTTTCCTTCTTTTCTTACAATGAAAAGAAGCAAACTAAACTAAAAATCTCCATATTATAACTCCATCTTCCCCACCCTTCAACTTGTGGATATCTCCATTTACATCTTTTTATACTGTCTATCTCACAATAAATTGTTGTGGTTATTATTTTTGACATTTTTCTCTTTTAGTCTTCATATTAAAGACATGAACATTTTACACACTACAATTACTATATTAGGTAATGTGAATTTTGGTATACCTGCTTTTTTCAGTGAGCTTTACACCTTCAAATTTTTCTTGTTACATGTTATCATAATTTTCCTTCAGATTGAAGAGCTCCTTTTAGCATTTCTTGTAAGACAGGTCTGATGGTGATGAATTCCCTCACCTGTTGCATGTCTGAGAAAGTTTTCTAACTCTCCTTCATGTTAGAAGAATGGGTTTTCTGGCTAAAGTATTCTCAGTTGGCAGCTTTTTTCTGTCAGGGCTTCAAATATATGATCCCACTGTCTCTGGCCTCTAAGGTTTCCAATGAAAAGTCTGCTGCCAGATGTATCAGGACCCCTTTAAGTGATATTTGCTTCCTTCTCTTTCTGCTTTTAGGATCCTCTCCTGTCCTTGATCTTTCAGAGTTTATTATATGCCTTGGGGTAGTCTTATTTGAGTTAAATCTGCTTGGTGGTCTTTGATCTTTCTGTATCTGGATATTAATATCATTCTCTACATTTGTAAAGTTTTCTGTTATTATTTCTTGATATAAGCATTCTACCCCTTTTTTTCTCACTCTGTCTCTTGAAGGCTAGTGACTTTTATATATGCTCTTTTGATGCTATTCCACAGATGTCATAAGCATCCTTCAATTTCATTCTTGTCTGTTACTCTACTCTCACTGTGTGTCTTAGTCTGTTTTGTGTTGCTGTAAAGAAATATCTGAGGCTGAGTAAATTATAAAGAAAAGAAGTTTATTTGGTTCATAATTCTGATGACTGAAAAGTTCAAGATTTGGCACCCGGTGAGGGCCTCTGGCTGCTTCCACGCATGGCGGGAAGTGAAAGGGAGCTGCCATGTGTAGATATAACATGGTAATACAGGAAACAAGAGAGAGATGGACAAGATGCCAGGCTCTTTTTAATAACCAACTCTTGAAGGAACTGTAATAGGGAAGGCATTAATCTATTCATAAAGGATCCCCTACAAGATATAAGTACTTCTTATTAGGCCCCATCTCCATCAGACATCAAATTTCAACATGAGTTATGAAGGTGACAAATATTCAAACTGTACCACTGAATACTTTCAAATAGCCTGTCTTTGAGCTCACTGTTTATTCTGATGGATCTGTTCTGCTGTTAAGACCCTCTAATGCATTATTTTAAATTAAGTTTTTATTCTAGACCTACAGGGTACATATACAGGTTTGTTACATGGTTATATTGTGTGATGCTGAGGTTTGGGCTTCTATTTATTCCATTATCCAGATAGTGAACATAGTACACAATAGGAATTTTTTCAACCCTTGCTCCCTTCCCTTCCTCCCTCCTTCTGGAGTCCCTAATGTCTGTTGTTACCAACTTTCTGCCCATGTGTACTTAAGATTTACCTGTTACTTGTAAGTGAGAACTTGTGATATTTGGTTTTCCATTTGAGTGCTAATTTGTATAAGATAATAACCTCCAACTGCATCCATGTTGCTACAAAGGACCTGATTTCATTCTTTTTTATGGATACATAGTATTTTATGGTGTATATTTGTGACATTTTCTTGATCTAATCCACTGTTAATGGGCACCTAGGTTGATTTCGTGTCTTTGCTACTATGAATAGTGCTGCAGTGAACATATGAATGTAGATACTTTTTTGGTATAATGATTAATTTTTCTTTGGGTACATACCCTGTAATAAGATTGCTGGGGCAAATGGTAGTTCTATTTTTAATTCCTTGAGACATCTCCAAACTGCTTTCCACAGTGACTGAACTAATTCACATTCCCACCAACAGTGTATAAATATGCCCTTTTCTCTACAGCATCACCAGCGTATGTTTTTATTTTGCTTTTTAGTAGCAGTAGCAGCCATTCTAATTGACGTGAAACCAATTCATTGTGGTTTTGATTTCCTTTCTCTGATAATTAGTGATATGAGCATTTTTTCATATGTTTATTGGCCTCTTATATGTCTTCTTTTGAGAAGTGTCTGTTCATCTCCTTTGCCCACTTTTTAATGGAGTTATTTATTTATTTATTTATTTGTTTGCTTGCTTGTTGAATTCTTTAAGTTGCTTATAGATTTTGGATACTATACCTTTGTCAGATGCATAGTTTACAGTTATCTTCTCCCCACTGCTTATTTTTGTCAGTTTTGTTGAAGATCAGATGGTTGTAGATACGTGGCTTTATTTCTCGATTTTCTATTCTGTCCTGTCATTCAGATAAATAAGCCAAAAGAACAAAATATAGAAGAAATCGCTGGGTGTTGTGGCACATGCCTGAAATCCCAGCACTTTGGGAGGCCGAGGCAGGTGGATCACTTGAGGTCAGTAGTTTGAGACCACCCTGGCCAACATAGTGAAATCCTGTCTCTACTAAAAAAATAAAAATACAAAAAGAATTAGCTAGGAATGACAGCATATGTCTGTAATCCCAGCTGTCTGAGAGCTGAGGTAGGAGAATCGCTTGAACCCTGGAGGCAGAGGTTGCAGTGAACCAAGATCTCACCATTGCACTCCAGCCTGGGCAACAGGGTGAGATTTCATCTCATAAAATAAAATAAAAAGAAATTAATTAAGAAATTAACCTTATTAAATGTGGACACTTCATACATGATAGAAGTAGCAAACCAGTAAGGAAGAGTCTTGGAAAAATGATTATTCACCTGGGGAAAAACAGATCATCAACTGGCATCTTAAAAATATTCTAGACAATTTAAAAATGGGAAATGTGAATATCTAAAACTTTTAGGGAGGATAAGGTAGAGCAAGATGGTGGAATAGAACCTTCAAGGAATCATACCCTTGAAAGAACATCAAATTGAACAACTATCCACACAAGAAAATGCCTTCACAAGAGCTAAATAATTAGGTGAGAGATCAGAGTACCTAATTTTACCATAAAAACAGAAAAGACACATTGAAAAAAGTAGAAAGAACAGTCTCACAATGCCTACACTAGCCCTACCCCAACCCCAGGCAGCACAGAGCCCAGGGAAAGATTCTGTCCACTTGAGAGAGAGAGAGAGAGAGAGAGGAAAGTGTGTGAGACTTTGCATTTAGTACTGGCCCTGCCACAATAAAAGGCAACACTAGGCCTAACACCATGGCCCCGATTCCAGGCTGGTGACCACGAAGAGAGTATTTAGACTCACTGTGGACTAGAGAGGAATCTGTCATCCCAGTGGGAGAAACTCAAGTCCTGACCCAATTCACCCTTGGCTGACTAAAGTGGGCTCAGGTCCCAAATAAAATTCTGTCGTAGGCAGGCCATAGTACGACAGTCCTTGGGTGATGTCAATGCTGTGCTGATCTGTGAGGCTGGGGGCTTTGGGTGTGGCCCTGCATGATATCAACTGCAGCAGCTATGCAGAGCCCATGTCACTCTTTTCCCAGCTCCAGGCAGTGCAGTGTGAAGGGAGACTCTTTCCACTTAGAAGGAGAGGGAAAGATGCAGGGGACTTTGCCTTGGAACCTAGTACCAGCTCTGCCACTGTAAACTAGAGTACCAGAAGAGCCTTGTGGACCCTGATTCAAGGCAGATACTCCTGAACAGTATTTCTAGACCCAATCTAGGCCAGAAGGGAATCAGCTGCCTTGGTAGGATGGATCAAAGTCCTGGCCAGCATCATTACTGGCTAACTAAAGTGGCCTCGGACAATGAATAAATATCAATGGCAGGTAGGCAGTGGTGGCTGCAGGCCTTGGGCAAGCCCGAGTGCTGCAAAGGTCTGGAAGCCATGGGTAGTGTGGTACCAGCTCTAGGATGTGACAAAAAAGGTATTAAGAGGAAAGTTTATAGCGCTGAATGCCTACATTAAGAAGTTAGAAAGATCTCAAATTAGCAATCTAGCATTGCATCCAATTGAAGTATAAAAACAAGAACAAACTAATCCCAAAGCTAGCAGAAGAAAAGAAATAACTAAAATCAAAGCAGAACTGAAGAAAATTGAGAGATTGAGACCCAAACATCTATACAAAGGATCAATGAAACCAAAAGTTGGTTTTTTGAAAGGACAAACAAGATCAATAGACCACTAGCTAGATTAACAAAAAAAAAGGAAGATCCAAGTAAGTACAATCAGAAATAACAAAAGTGATGTTATAAGCTACCCTACAGAAATACAAAAGATCCTCAGAGACTATTATGAACACTTCCATTTACACAAAATAGAAAATCTAGAGGAAATGATTGAATTCCTAGAAACAAACAACCTCCCAAGATTCAATCAGGAAGAAACTGAAACCCTGAAAAGGTCAACAACACGTTCCAAAATTGAGTCAGTAACAAAAAACCTACTAACCAAAAAAAGCCCTGGACCAGAAAGATTCACAGTCAAATTCTACCACATGTACAAAGAAGAGCTAATACCAATCTTAATGAAATTATTCAAATAAAAAATCGAGTAGGGATTACTCCCAAAGTCATTATATAAAATCAGTATAATATCACAGTGACAAAAGAAAACTACAGACCAATATCTTTGATGAACATAGATGCAAAAATCCTCAAAAAAATACTAGCAAACTAAATCCAGCAGGACGTCAAAAAACGTGAATTCACCATGATCAAGAAGCCTTGATTCCTGGGATGCAAAGTTGGTTCAACATATGCAAATCAATGAATGTGATTCACCACATAAACAATCAAAAACCATATGATTGGCTGGGCACAGTGGCTCACACCTGCAATTCCAAGACTTTGGGAGGCAGAGTTGAGTGGATCGCTTGAGCCTAGGAGTTCAAGACTAACCTGGCCAACGTGGGGAAACCCCATCTCTACTAAAAATACAATAATTAGCCAGCTGTGGTGGCACACACCTGTAGTTCCACATACTCAGGAGGCTGAGGCATGAGAATCGCTTGAACCTGGAAGGCAGAGGTTGCAGTGAACCCAGATTGTACCGCTGCACACCAGCCTGGGCAACAGAGCAAGACTCTTTCTCAAAGAAAAAAAAAAAAAGCAAAACATCTGATTGTCTGATTGTCTCACTAGACACATAAAAAGCATTTGATAAAATCCAACATCCCTTTTTGATAAAAACTCTCAACGAACTAGGCATCAAAGGAACATACCTTAAAAAAATAAAAAAAGAGCCATATTGAATAGGTGGAAACTAAAAGCATTCCCCTTAAGAATTAGAATACGACAAGGATGCCCACTCACACCACTCTTATGCAACACAGTACGGGAAGTCCTAGGCAGAACAACCAGATAAAAGAAAGAAATAAAAAACACCCAAATAGGAAAAGAGGAAGTTAAATTATGCCTCTTCGCTGATGGTATGACTCTGTACCTATTATTAAAATAAAATAAAAATAAACATAGCCAAGAGACTCCTAAATCTGGTGAACAACTTCAGCAAAGTTTCAGGACACAAAATCAATGTAAAAAAAATCAGTAGCATTTCTATACACAAATAACATTCATGCTGAGAGCCAAATAAAGAATATAAATTCATTTATTATAGCCACGAAAAAATAAAATAGTCATTGAATGTAGAGATATATTTGTAAATAAACTTAAAATCATTAATGAATGAATAAATCTGTAAATTTTGTTTTAGGTTTGTGTTGGTGTGATGTTAGTGGGCCCAACAGGTGGAGGAAAGACAACAGTCAGAAGAATTTTGGAAAAAGCATTAACACTATTACCAGTTGCAGACTTCTTATCAGTTGCAGAAAGAAAATCTGCTTCAAAGGTAAATATTCTGTTAAATAAAATGTTTCTGTATTCATTCATATCTTATTTTACCTTTAATTAATATTTTATGTTCTCTTTATATTGGTATTTTCATTACTTATTAAACTTATTGCTAGGAATTTTGTAGTTAAGAATCATAGTGGGGGTGGAACAAGATGGCCGAATAGGAACAGCTCCAGTCTCCAGCTCCCAGTGCAAGCGACACAGAAGACAGGTGATTTCTGCATTTTCAACTGAGGTACTGGGTACGTCAGCTGCTGCAGCCTGAACAGCGAGACCTGAAGCAGGGCAAAGGCATTGCCTCACCTGGGAAATGCAAGGGGGAAGGGAATCTCTTTTCCTAGCCAGGGGAACTGAGACACAAAACACCTGGAAAATCGGGTAACTCCAACCCCAATACTGCGCTTTACCAAGTGTCTTAGCAAACGGGCACACCAGGAGATTATATCCCACACCTGGCTGGGAGGGTCCCACACCCAGGGAGCCTCCCTCAGTGCTAGCACAGCAATCTGCCATCTAACTGAAAGACAGCAGCCAGGCTGGGGGAGGGACACCCGCCATTGCTGAGGTTAAGTAGGTAAACAAAGCCCTGGGAAGATCGAACTGGGTGGAGCTCACAGCAGCTCAAAGAGGCCTGCCTGTCTCTGTAGACTCCACCTGTGGAGACAGGGCACAGCGAAACAACAACAACAACAAAAAAAAGCAGCAGAAACCTCGGCAGACTCAAACGACTCTGTCTGACAGCTTTGAAGAGAGCAGTGGATCTCTCAATAGGGAGGTTGAGATCTGAGAACAGACAGACTGCCTACTCCAGTGGGTCCCTGATCCCTGAGTAGCCTAACTGGGAGACATCCCCCACTAGGGGCAGACCGACACCCCACACCTCACACGGTGGAGTACACCCCTGAAAGGAAGCTTCCAAAGCAAGAATCAGACAGGTACACTCGCTCTTCAGCAATGTTCTATCTTCTGCAGCCTCTGCTGCTGATACCCAGGCAAACAGGGTCTGGAGTGGACCTCAGACTTTAGGACCCTTCTAACAGAGGGTCCTGACTGTTAGAAGGAAAACTAACAAACAGGAAGGACACTCACACCAAAACCCCATCAGTACGTCACCATCATCAAAGACCAGAGGCA
>NW_012121932.1:12613201-12613714 GCF_000951035.1 Colobus angolensis palliatus
AGATTCATAAAGCAAGTCCTTAGAGACTTACAAAGAGACTTAGACTCCCATACAATAATAATGGGAAACTTCAACACCCCACTGTCAACTTTAGACAAATCAACGAGACAGAAAGTTAACAAGGATATCCAGGAATTGAACTCATCTCTGCAGCGAGCAGACCTAATAGACATCTAGAGAACTTTCCACCCCAAATCAACAGAATATACATTCTTCTCAGTACCACATCACACTTATTCCAAAATTGACCACATAATTGGAAGTAAAACACTCCTCAGCAAATGTACAAGAACAGAACTTATAACACACTGTCTCTCAGACCACAGTGCAATCAAACTAGAACTCAGGACTAAGACTCTCAATAAAAACCGCTCAACTACGTGGAAACTGAATAACCTGCTCCTGAATGACTACTGGGTTCATAACGAAATGAAGGCAGAAATAAAGATATTCTTTGAAACCAATGAGAACAAAGATACAACATAACAGAATCTCTGGGACACATATAAAGCA
>NW_012121932.1:12613927-12614247 GCF_000951035.1 Colobus angolensis palliatus
TACCAGAGGTACAAGGAGGAGCTGGTACCATTCCTTCTGAAACTATTCCAATCAATAGAAAAAGAGGAAATCCTCCCTAATTTATTTTATGAGGCCAACATCATCCTGATACCAAACGCTGGCAGAGACACAACAAAAAAAGAAAATTTTAGACCAATATCCCTGATGAACATCGATGCAAAAATCCTCAATAAAATGCTGGCAAACCTGATTCAGCAGCACATCAAAAAGCTTATCCACCGTGATCAAGTGGCTTCATCCCTGGGATGCAAGCCTGGTTCAACATATGCAAATCAATAAACGTAATCCAGCATATAAAC